>NC_090725.1:53252911-53267911 GCF_036898095.1 Palaemon carinicauda | reverse complement strand
TGTATGATTGGAATGGTACTTTCGTAAAGCACTCTAGATACATCTCCATTATTATTATTATTATTATTATTATTATTATTATTATTATTATTATTATTATTATTATTATTTTTATTATGTAAGCTACAGCACTTGTTGGAAAAGCAGGATGATATAAACCCAAGGAAGAAAATAGCCCAATGAGGAAAGGAAATAAGGAAATCAAATATTTGGTGATATAATGCATTGTCCAACCATGTTGATTAAAACCCTATACTTCTTGCTTTTTTTTAGAACTTAAGTCAATTTAGTCGGCTAACATAGTTACACAATCTAATGGCTGTCATCTCCAGTCCCTACCCGATCCCTATCTCCATTTCCATTAACCCACTAACCTACCGCCACCCTCGCTCCCCATCCCTTTACTCTTTGTTGTTATAGTTGCTAATATCTAAAGGTATAATTATGTTGGATTCATTTAATGATCTATATTATTATTATTATTATTAGTATTATTATTATTACTTGCTAAGCTACAACCCTAGTTGGCAAATCAGAATGCTATAAGCCCAGGGGCCCCAACAGGGAAAATAGCCCAGTAAGAAAAGGAAAAATAAAATATTTAAAGAAGAGTAACATTGAAATAAATATTTCCTATATAAACTATGAAAACTTTAGCAAAACAAGAAGAGGAGAAATTAGATAGAACAGTGTGCCTGATTGTACCCTCAAGCAAGAGAACTCGAACCTAAGACAGTGGAAGACCATGGTACAGAGAGTTTGGCACTACCTAAGACTAGGGAAAATGGTTTGATTTTGGAGTGTCCTCCTAGAAGAGCTGCTTACCATAGCTAAAGACTCTCTCCTACCCTTACCAAGAGGAAAGTAGCCACCGAACAAATACAGTGCAGTAGTTATATTAACTTAATGAATAATGTTGTATTTTTTTTAAAGGGTTTGTGGCCTTGAAGCTGTTTAGCCAATATGATGAACCTGCCCTTTGGATTTCTTAAAATCTCAAAGACCCTTTGCAATTTTTTTTCATGGCGAGCAGATAAGATAAGATAACAGAATTTAAATGTCATAATATGAATTAAAATTTTGTATAGAATCTGAAGAGCTTCAGATATTTCGAAACGCGGTTAATTAATTCATAAAGTGTAGACAACAGTGAATGTACTGGATAGTCATCCAGTATACATCTTATCTAACATATTTCCGGTCTACATTTATCTTTATTTTATGGTCATGTATCATAACTGGGTAATTTCCATGCTGCTCCGATAGTTGATAGCAAGTATTACAAAATTTTCAGGTTTGTCGATGTTATCTGTGGACCAATACTCTTCCTCAAAAGCTTTGGACCATGTTATTGCACTAATCCACACTTAGTTTGCTGTGCTGAATGAAGCTTCCTCTATCCTGGCCTGTAAATCTGCCCGAGTGATCGATGCAACGAGAACGCACATGATCTTTTATGTCCTCAGACCTGCTCAAGGGTTTTGAGCTCAGAATAATCAGGTAGTAGCTAGACGATTTCATGACCCCAAGCACAAATGATGTCAATATTATATACAGGTCATGGACAATTCTGCTTACATATTTGCAGCAACTCATGCATGTGGCATGCGGTGGTAATGGTATCTGGGGGCACGTTAACCATTTCACTATGGTAGGGGTGGCTAGGCAAGGACTATCCTCACTCAACTGGTTGTGGTAGGGTTCAGTGCCAAGCACAAGCACTGCTGGCTTAGGTAATACTAGAAGACATTGCGGCATATGCCAAGAAACGAAGATGTTGATGTCATTTCTCCGTAGTAGATATCATTTTTGTTTTTTGTAGGAAACCATCTACTGTGCCTGCAACAACAAGCATTAAACCCCTCGCCTTTTCAAAGAGGGATGTGCTACTGGTGCTACTGGTCGTAAGATGTGCAGCATCCACCCACTCCTTGCTGAGATGCCTCCTCTTTGTAAACCATATTTCATCAGTGTATACAATCTGTCTCCCCTTCTTCCAATATTAACTTAGAAATCGGAGAGCGCGAATATGCCAGCGCATGATATCAAGAAATTGCTTTCTAACATACATTTTTCGCTGTAAGGTCTTGTAGTAGAACCCCATGGTGTGTAGTAATGGCCACAGCGATGTTTCTGAGATTTCAATTCGGATGATTTTGTTTTTACGTAAGTCCTCTGTCAGGCTAATAAAGATGAAGGTATTTTTCTTAGCAAATGGCGCTGATGGAAAAATTATGAAAGACACCCACGCCGGGTGTCGATGTACTAGTCTGTTTCATTCTAGCTGGCAAATGAAGCGGAACCATGGTTTGAAAGCTCGTCGCTGATTGGCTGTTGGTTCAGGCATCCTCTCCTCCCATTGACCGACGACGATGCAAAACATTGCATTTGTCCGCGGTACAGGATGTTAATTTTTGCCTTAGTATGCGTAATATCGATCTGTTTCTTTAGTCACACACATATAAAAGGTAGATGATGAGTATTATCATGTAAAATATCCATATCTAAAAAAAAAAAAAAAAAAATACGAAAAGATCGAGTTCAAGTAAAACGAGCTGTTTAAAAAAAAAAAAAAAAAAAAAAAAAAAAAAACTATACAACTCTTTATATGATGTTTTTTTTTTTACATACAATTGTTATGCAAACGTAAATGAAAATGTGTGTGTTTTGTAAAAAGAAAAATCATATCTAATATCATGAATCTAAAAAGAAAAAGCAAAGAAGGAAATTAATGGTGAGATATTTGGCTTTGTATCGCGATATAATTGCAAACTAGTGAGTTATAAGGTAAAAATGAACATCATGTACCCCGGACAAATGCAATGTCTTGCTTTGTCGTTGGCCAGCGGGAGGGGAGGATGCCTGAACCAACAGCCAATCAGCCAATATATATATATATATATATATATATATATATATATATATATAACGGATTTTGAGCGAAGCGAAAAATCTATTTTTGGGTGAGATAGCCATGTCGTCCTGATGGAAGTTCCTATAGGGTAGCTTCCTAGGGTATATTACAACTACGGCGATATTCCCAGAGAATTTACCTTAAGGTACCAGAATTCTAACTCCTGGAGCGAGTATCCCTCGTGAAAGGGATATCGCGACATATCAGAGGACGTATTCTAGACACGTCACATGGCAATCTACGACCTGAATAGAGATTCGTCTCGTAGGAGGGAGATTGACGAGATACGAATTCGGGAAAGAAAAAGGGGAGCCGCTCCCAAGGCTTCCCTATCCCCCGATTCGTATGCGTGCCTGGCGCCAATCCTGGCGCCATCTGTATTCCTTGTAGCGTACACGAGGTGCTACAGATACTGTATGTAGGGAGGGGTCCTACAGCCCTTTCTTAGAAAGGCAAGGGCGGGTCCATCAGGACGACATGGCTATCTCACCCAAAAATAGATTTTTCGCTTCGCTCAAAATCCGTTTTTTGGGCTCAAGCCATGTCGTCCTGATGGAAGTGTACCAGAGCATTACTGTATCTGTGGATTCTCAGAACGTGCCGTACTCCCCGGAGATATTTATTCCCGGTCGACTAGACCTAGAGACCTAAGATGTTACCGTTATACATCTTTTCAACTAACTATAAACTATGTTAGAGCTTCCTGCCCCCTACAGGGAAGAGTCCTACTAGACTCTGGAAAGTCTCGAAGAGTACATATATCTATGTATGAATACCAGGCAAGCTAATATAGTGGTCTCGCCCTATATTAAGTAAAGCATAGTTTGTATAGAACCACTGCGTCAATATATTGACCAGTCATCCGCACAATACTTGTATTGGACAAAGGTTTATATCCGCATAGGAAGAAACTAATAAAACCGCCCTCGTCCCTTTATGGGACGGAGTCCTCCCATTAGGGGACTTACATAAACCAATGCAACATAGCTTGCAAAACAGAACAATTCTATCAGAATTATCCCAGATAAGATACATAGAATTAAAATGCTCAATTATACCAATAAATTGACACAGGTGAAAGAGACGCAAGGTTCTCAAGAACAAGTTTATTGACAGATAATAAACAGACAGGTTAACAACAAATATATATATTTATATAAAAGAGGGTAACCCAAATCTTTAAGCATAAGTATGATAGTAAACAGAACTTGTTTATCTGAAAGAAAAACCATTAAACACCACTTTAATGAGATACCAAGGTATCAAGTCATAAAAATCTGTATTACAAATCAATCACATTAGCGTTAGAAACGCTTGGCACACATGTCTGAACTTATGCAAGGTTCACCTTTGAAGGAAGGAACAGTCTATATGGGCACTTGGTGCCCTCATTTAGTTTGTAGTACAGTATGTACCTACACACTCACCCTGGACTTAATCGTCCCAATTAAGACCACTGTTCCTCGCAGAGTTAAACAGTAGGGTTAACTACACGACCCACTGCTACCACAGATCTCTTAAGTTCCTCTACTTGCTTCGCATAGTGGCGAAAGAACACCCTGGAAGACTTCCAGCCCGTGTATGAACGGAGATGTTCAAAATCCATACAATTAAAGAAATTTAGGGATGAGGCAACTTTCCTCGGATCGTGACCTGCGGGTGTACTGTCAGGATCCGCTCTGCGAATAAAATATGTCATTTTCGCTCTGAGTTGATTCAGAGATAAATTTGAGCCTGATGTTTCTCCCCTGAATAGTTGACTACCCTTGAAGTCTGAAGTTCTACGAAGATAGACCTTTAGGCATTCTACTGGACATAGAGATGCATCTTCTTTCAGAGGACAGATTCTCCAGGGACCCCACCTGTTGGTGGGTAACTCATTCTTGGCGAGAAACGTAGGATCCGGAAACAGGTTCAGCTCCCCCCCATCCAGGAACTGAACACGACCTGCCTCTCTCGAGAGGGCTACGATCTCACTAACCCTGGCCCCGGACGCGAGTGCAAATAGGAAAATAACTTTTTGCGTCAAATCCTTTAACGCACATTCTTCATTGCTCAACAAGGAGGCGAAATGAAGAACTTTGTCTAAAGACCATGAGATGGGCTTTGGAGGTGCTGAAGGTCTGAGCCTAGCGCAGGCTTTCGGAACTTTATTAAAGATCTCGTTACCTAGGTCAATCTGGAAGGCAAATAAAATGGGTCTCATCAAAGCCGATTTACACACTGAAATCGTGTTAGCTGCCAATCCTTGGCCATGGAGATGGATGAAGAAAGATAAGCAGAAATCTGTTGAGATCTCCTGCGGATTCTTTGCCTTTACAAAGGCCACCCATTTTCTCCAAGATGACTCATATTGCCTTCTAGTCGATTTGCACTTGTATTCCTCTAGGAAGTCTATGCTGGCTTTCGAAATCCCGAAGCGCTTTCTCACCGCTAGGGCGAGAAAATCATGAGCTGCAGGGTCTGGGTTTTCTGTAATGAAGCGCAGACAGTCGACTTCTGGACTCGCTGGGTCAGAACTGGATGTGGTAGTGGCACGAACTTCATCTGTAGTTCCAACGCCAAGGGGAACCACATGCTGTTCGCCCACTTGTGGGCCACTATTGCCGCTACCCCCTTGAAGGATCTCAGTTTGTTGAGGACCCTCAACAGAAGGTTGTGAGGAGGGAACAGATAAATCCTGGACCATCTGTTCCAGTCGAGGGACATTGCGTCCACTGCTTCCACTAAGGGGTCCTCGTACGGGGACACGTACAGGGGCAACTTCTTGTTGTCTTTCGTCGCAAAGAGGTCTATTTGCAGTTCTGGGACTTGATTCAGAATGAAGGAAAATGATCCTGCGTCTAAGGACCATTCCGACTCTATCGGTGTGAACCTGGATAGAGCGTCCGCTGTCACATTGCGGACTCCTTGAAGGTGAACTGCCGACAGGTACCACTTCTTCTTTTCCGCCAATCGGAAAATGGCTAACATCACTTGGTTGAGAGGTGGTGACCTCGACCCTTGTCGATTCAAGCATCTCACAACCACCTCGCTGTCTGTCACCAATCTTATGTGGATCGAGTGACGCGGGGAGACTTTCTTTAAGGTAAGGAGCACTGCCATAGCTTCTAGAAAGTTTATATGAAAGGTCCTGAATAGCTTGGACCAAGTCCCCTGGACTTTTTTCCGATGAGAGTGACCTCCCCATCCCTCCTTTGAGGCGTCTGAGTGAATCGTCAACGACGGGGGAGGTGGCTGAAGAAGAACAGACTTCTTTAGATGTCTGGCTTGGGACCAAGGTCTGAGAAGAGTACGTAGCCGAGGCGGCACTGGTCTTCTCAGGTCTCTTCGCGCGTTTGATGCATACCTTCTCTAAACTCCGGTTGCATCCTTTAGCTGTGCTCTTAGCACTGGGTCTGTCACTGAAGCAAACTGGAGAGAGCCTAGTACCCTCTCCTGTTCGCGTCTTGATATCCTTTCGGAATCTAGAAGTCTCTTGACAGAGCCCGCTATCTCCTTCCTTTTCTTCATTGGGATGGAGAAACTGTGTGACAAAAGGTCCCAGTGGATTCCCAGCCACTGGAACTTTTGGGATGGAGAAAGTCGAGACTTTTTCTTGTTGATCTTGAAGCCTAGGTACTCTAGGAACTGGATCACCTGACTGGAAGCTTGCAAGCATTCGGTCTCGGATGCTGCCCACACCAGCCAGTCGTCCAGGTAGGCTACTACCTGAATTCCCTTTAGGCGTAATTGTTTGAGAGCTGCGCTCGCAAGCTTCGTGAAAATCCTTGGGGCTATGTTTAGCCCGAATGGCATGGCTCTGAAGGCGTACAGTTTTCGTTGTAGCCTGAACCCTAGGTAGGGGGAGAGTCGACGGCTGATTGGAATGTGCCAATAGGCGTCTGACAAGTCTATAGAGACTGAGTATGCCCTCTTGGGCAGTAAGGTCCTTATGTGTTGCAGTGTTAGCATCTTGAATTTGCAATTCACTATGAACTTGTTGAGTGGTGACAAGTCCAGAATGACTCTGAGCTTTTCCGAGTCTTTCTTGGGAACACAAAACAGCCTCCCTTGGAATTTGATGGACTTCACCTTTCGGATCACATTTTTCTCCAACAGTTCTTGAACGTACTCCTCCAAAATGGGGGTGGAGTGTTGGAAAAACCGAAGGCATGGGGGTGGAGTGCTGTACCAGCTCCAACCCAGTCCATTCTTGAGTAGGCTTTGGGCCCAGGGATCGAAGGTCCAGCGATCCCAAAATTTCATCAGTCTCCCTCCTACCGGTATCATTTCACTTGGACTGCCGTCCTGAGGTCTTGCCTCCCTGACCACGACCACCTCTGAATCCCCTTCCCCTTGAGGGGCGCCTAGACGAGCCTCTGGCTGCTCCTCTAGGTTTTGCACGAAAGGAAGAAGACTGTCCTTCGAACGTTGGGGCGAATGTGGTTGACTGACCTGGTACCGCCTGGGGTACCCACTGAAAGGCAGTCGGGGTTTGTGCCACCATCTGGGGCACTGGAGGCAAAGGCAATTGCAGTTGCTGTTGCTGTCTATAAGGCTTGGCTGGCCGAGATGGTAGCCTAGTCTTCATATTCTTCCTCTTTGGTTGAGGACCCTCATCCGGGGAAGATTTTCTTTTGATAGCCAGACCCCACTTCTGGAGAAGATTTCTATTCTCCACGGCGGCCTTATCAACAACCTCTTTGACCACATCGGTAGGGAAAAGGTCTTTTCCCCAAATGTTGGAGGAGATTAACTTCCTTGGCTCGTGTCTCACCGAAGCCCCGGTGAACACGAACTCCCTGCAAGCTCTCCTTGCCTTGACGAAGTTATAAAGGTCCTTCGTCACTGTGGCTAAGTGAGACTTAGCCACTACCATGAACATTTCATGGACCTTGGGGTCACTTGCCATCGTCTCGAGAGTAGTCTGATGAGACATTGAGGCAGCCAGTCTTTCTTTTGTCTCGAACTCTCTTCGTAAAAGAGATTCGGACAGCTTGGGGAGGTCCTCGCCGAATTGCCGTCCGGCAATATCAGCCTCCAACTTTCCCACTGAGAATGTTAGATGGACATCCTTCCAGTCTTTGTGGTCCATAGGTAGAGCCAGCGACAAGGGTTTACATTCCTCCAGGGAGGGGCAAGGCTTGCCGGCCTCGACTGCCTTTAGGACAGCCGCAAACCCTTTCTGTAAAAAGGGGAAGGCTCTATCAGGAGAGGACACAAATGAAGGGAGCTTCTTGCTCAATGCAGCTACCTTCGAATTCGAGAAGCCCCTCTCTTTCATCAAGGATGAAAGTAGGGCTTGAGCCTTAGCGTGGTCCATAACAATGACCTCCTTCGGCTCTGTCTCCTCCCTTGAAGCTGGTTCTTTTCTCAGCCGGACATAGCAGTCCGGATATGATGCCTTGCTGGGCCAGAATTCTACCTCCTCTAGGGGAACTGAACCCAGCTTATCCGAAATGACGATCTTTCCAGTCGTCATCGGCATGTGCTCAGCATACCTCCATGGGTTAGCATCTGAGCATATGGGAAGGTCTTTCACATTGAGCCTTTTCCGGGGCCCATGTGATTCTGCCAGGGACTGCATACGCAGTTCCATTGCAGCCGCCTTCTCCTGATTCTCCTTCTGCATTTGTTGGATCATTCCAACAATCGAAGAGAGGGCCTGTCCCAGTTCTACTGGGAGGCCAGCCGATGTTGAGGGGATAGGCTCTGGCATCTGAACCGGAGTAGCCGACACCTCGTCGACCTCATCCTCTACGACATCCGGGGTTTGAACTTGATCCTGACCTTCTGCCAGGAGGTCTTCTTCCAAACGATCGTCCAGGTCAGACATCCTGTCACACAACTGGATGTCTTGCATCGCATCTGCGACTTCCTCGTCCACCTGGACTTGATCTTGAAGGATCTCCTCTTGAGGCTGGGGAATCACTGCCTCAGCTGATGCCTGGGGAAAAAGATACGCCCTCATCTTCTCACTTGGAAGATAAGGGCCAGAGGTGTTCTTCTTGAAGCCCCTTACCCAAGTACGAAGCTTTTCCCTAGCTATATCCCTTGATTCCGCCGTTCTAGGGGAATCAAAAGCCTCAGTAATCAGGTTAGTGCATACAGTACATACCTGAGGGTCCCAATACTGGAGATCATCCTTGGAGACAGCGCATGCTGCGTGTCTCCTACAACACTCATGTCCGCAGAGGTTCTTGCTGCGGACATTGCAGAAAACATTTCCGCACTTCGGAGGGTCCTCCTGTAAAGAGAAGAAATTTCCATGAGTATCAAGTGAACTATGTATCACTGGATATGCATAGTATAGCATAACAATTCATAAATGAAAGACACACACTTGTGTTTCCCTCACAACCCATTGTTGCAGCCTTCCGGATAATAAAATCAAAAATGGTTTATCTCTACTAGAGTAACCAATGCAAGGTTTCCAGAGGAAACAGGTGGAGCTCACACCTAGGCAATGATTTTAAAAATCCTGGATAATAGACGGGGAAGAACTCTGCTTCCTGTCTGAGGGCAACAGCAAAGGGCTGTGTAAGAAAACACAATAGTGTTAGAAGATACAGTGCTGTACCTAAACTTTTACTATAGTTTTCTTCTTACTGTATATGCTATACAGAAGAATACTAGTACAGTATAGGAGGATGTGTGCCGGCCTGCCTTTGCCGGCCGGCACACACCACAATTAGCTTTAAAGTATACTACTTAACAGCTATAGGGCGGCAGCCCTCTGGTTCAAATGCCTGTGCCGGCGGCAGCAGCTGCCGGCCAGCAACAGCCAGTGTTGGCCGGCAATGATTGCCGGCCAGCAACTACACAAGGTAGTACCCAGCTGCCGGCCACACTCTTGGTGACCGGCAGACAAGGACTGACATAAGCCGGCCGGCAAAGGTACAAGACCGATGCCAGCCGGCAGCAAAAGAACCAGAAGACTACCCCTGCCCGGCTGCCGGCCTCATAGGCCGGCAGCCGGCCTCATAGGCCGGCTGCCGGGACAGGTACAGCACTAGAATAAAATAGAATGGATGCCGGGATAAGAGTGTACACAACCCCCCCAGCCCGGCAACCGAAAGAGTGCATATAAGGAAGGGGAGAAACTTAATTCAGGCTTCCTTGACCAATGCCGTCCGGCTCTGCCGGCAGGCATGGATGAGGGACCAAGAGAGGTCCGGGCAGCACTCGAAAACATAAGACCCTTGCCGTCCAGCGTCTCTGCCGGCCGGCAATGGGCTTAGTCAATCCAAATCCCAACCTATACTAGGTCCAGAAGTAGAATGACATATGGTACAGTAATACCCCTGCCGGCCAGCTCTGCCGGCCGGCAAGGTACAGTACAGTAATGGCTAGGCCATTACGGAGATAGAGGGGGAAGGGACAAGAGGGTCCTGCCAACCTTGCTTTAGTGACAGATCACCCGCAGCCAAGAACTCTGTCTTAGCCTAAGGGAGATCTAAGGGAAAGGGCCAGCGCAGTAGTATAATACCTGCCAGCTTCCAGAGCACCAAAGCAAGGAAGGCGTTGCAACTCCCAAGGGAAGATTTATCCTCCCCGAGAACAGCAACAGGACTTAGTCTGGTCGATCACACAAGAAGGAATCATAACTACAGAAACCTTCGACAGTGACCTAAGGGAGCTCAGCTCCCTTTGTAAGTGTTAGGTCAGCGAGGGAGACTCTGCCCCAAGCCAAACAACACGGACTCAGACTAAAAACTCTGTTGTTCTGACCCTCTTTGAACCAGACTCTGCTGGAACAGGAAGGTACAGTAACACCCTAGTATAGTTTTATCGAAAATAAATTCGGAAAAAACCACTTAGGGATAAGCCCAAGGCTTAAACAGAGGGAAAGGGATTGCATACCTTCTCCGAAGAAAAGAAAGCAACCGGGGAGTATGATTAAGTATACTAAGGCTCCATAAGCAATTAGCCTAGGCACCAAGAGAATCGATTACCTAATTCACCGAAACTCTCACGTATACAATCTTGGAAATATTCCACACAGTCTAACATGTATAAAATATAGCCTAAAGCTTCAATAAAATTTTAATTACATTCGGAAAAACCATAATCATGCATTAAGTACTAGGACCAAACGACTAGGCTACATGGCCTAGCGTAGGCCAGAATGGCGAATACTTCGCCAAATAATACTAAGCACGAAAGGAAATCCTATGTAAAGCTAAATAGCTAAATTTTATTAAGCAAAACAACCAGGAATGTCACTCTGACTAACTAATTTATACCTAGCGAGTGACAGTGTCCAGGACACCTCTGGTAGGCTACGGCTCTTGTATCAAAGATTAATCCTATTAATCACTCAAAATTTTACCAAGAGCCTACATTTATACATAACAGACACTATACTCAACTTATTCGAGGTCAACGAAGACGAAGAAGCCATGAAAAGCTGAATAAATCCAAGATTTGCGAGAAAAACAGGAAAAAACACCGAGTTGTTAAGCTACGCAAAAAGGAATACAGATGGCGCCAGGATTGGCGCCAGGCACGCATACGAATCGGGGGATAGGGAAGCCTTGGGAGCGGCTCCCCTTTTTCTTTCCCGAATTCGTATCTCGTCAATCTCCCTCCTACGAGACGAATCTCTATTCAGGTCGTAGATTGCCATGTGACGTGTCTAGAATACGTCCTCTGATATGTCGCGATATCCCTTTCACGAGGGATACTCGCTCCAGGAGTTAGAATTCTGGTACCTTAAGGTAAATTCTCTGGGAATATCGCCGTAGTTGTAATATACCCTAGGAAGCTACCCTATAGGAACTTCCATCAGGACGACATGGCTTGAGCCCAAAAATATATATATATGTCACTAAGACTAGTAATTTTAATCAATGTAAATACCAACCACAAAGGTTTTTAATATCGAATTCTACCATTGGGAATGTATATCCACATGATAATCATTTATGATAAATGCATCTGGCTGGGCAAGGAATCGAACCTATGCCCTGAGCCGAAACAATGCCTGTATGGACGACTTCACCAGTCAAGCTATCAAGAGCGCTATCAAATGCCATTGTGACTTATATGTACTGTATACACACATACATACATACATACATATGTATATATATATATATATATATATACATACATATATACATACATACACACACACATATATATATATATATATACATATATTTATTTATATATAATATATATATATGTGTATATATATATATATATATATATGTAATATTTTATATACATATATGTATGTATATATATGTATATATATATATATATATATATATGTAATATTTTATATACATATATGTATGTATATATATGTATATATATATATATATATGTGTGTGTGTGTGTGTGTGAGGGAGTGAGTGAGTGTGTGTGCAAATATATGTACAAATCTGTGCTCATATAATGTGCCTGTGTGTATGTCGGAATGTGAGTTAGGGTTTAAATTAACTTAAAATAATGAAAATCAAATGAAATAAACTCTTTCCATTAAGTAAATGGAAGAAAATTACAATGAATTTGTAGTTCTAAATCCATGAAAAGAAATGTTTTTGAATGCAGTTTAATGTCCATTTTAGCATCTCTCCATAAATTAAAAATACTTATTGAGGTACGCAACATGATTATATAAAGATTTTATCCTTATGAAATTCCCTGACAATTTTGAGTTTTTTTACTTTTGATAATAGTTCAAATGCGGAATGTCTATCATACTTTACTCTCTGATTGAACAGGGAGAACCCTGTGATCCAAAGAGCTTATTTAATCATATATCCTAATACTTTTCATATTTGGGTGTCTGTTTTTATTACTTCAGTTAATATGTCTAATATCTGCGCTTCGACTATTGCTCCGATTTATTTATACTATAATTTTGGTTCTATTTTTTTCCGTAATCCTATTTAATCGGTGGTATTTTACGGATTTCTTAAATGTTAGGGTAGGTTATGTAAAGTTAGGTTAGGCTAGGTCACTCATGTGCAGCAAAGAAATAACAAATGTTGAATAACCGCTGTTTTCATATCAGAACCAAACATGTTACCACTAGAAATACTTTCAATATTTACTTTAATGAATAGGCTATCCTTTGCAGTGCTAAAGGGGAGGCAGGGGCAACCCCATTATTATGTAGTGCATGAGGTTCAAGTTCAGGTTCGAAGGATTTTCTAATTGCCTTTTAGGCCATGTTGAGTGGGGGGTCCAGATAATTACCAAGTACGATAAGTAAGGTCATGGTATGGCAAGGCTAGTTAGAACGCATCCCTGTAATTAACCTTGCGAAATAAACCTGTTTGATAAGTAATTTCTACTGATGGAAACCATTAACTATGTATTTTTTTTTTTTTTTAGCAATAATAGACATTTTACTAATACTGAATACTGAGCGAAAACATTTAAACTCCCTCTGTAGCTATACTGGTAAACATATGTCTATCCAAGAAATAATTCCATAAATATATTTTTTATTTTATTAAAAAAAAAAAAGTTTTGAAGTAGTGAAATGCTTTTTGTTACGACATCTTAGCTACATTATGTCACCAATATCTATGTATAACAAACAGTGAAGCGAAATAAGTTTATTATTAGAATATTTGTTCGTGTAAGTATTATTATTATTATTATTATTATTATTATTATTATTATTTCACAGGCAGAATGCAGCATGATATGCGCTTAAGGTATCTTCGTTCTTTTTATTTATAGGTCAACCTACAAATTTTTATTTGCTGCTGTCATAGCTTACAGCTTTTTAAGTTTATTAAAATGTCACAGAAATCTGTTCCCTTTCTGTGACGTTGTCTAGAAGGCTCTTACTCACTAGTGCTCTTATTAAAAAAAAAGAAAAAAAACTCCTTTCAATTAAATAAAAATTTTTTCCTTATAATCATCAATGGTAAATAGTTTGGGTTATTGCATTTATTTCCGAATTTCTTGTTATGATATGCTGGATTCCTTTAAAAAAAAAATGACATTTATTATATACTATGCTAAAGGATTTCATTCGTTTTTATAGTCAATTTCTGAAAAAAAGAGCATACGAATCTGTAAGAAAAACTGTTAAGCGTTTCTTTAATAACTGAAACATAAACGGATAATTAAACTAGTCCATCTATGCATAGACTTCAACCTGTACCTGCCAAGTCCTAGTACAAGCATTATTTTTGTCTATTGTGCTCAAACTTAAAATTTGAAACTTGATTCTGCCATGTCAAAATGCATTGTGATCTATTACTGTTATAGCTTAAAAAAGAAAAAAAAAAAAAAAAAAAAAAAACGCCCGGTAATTTTAACATTAATTTTACTCCAATTGATGACAAAATACTTCTTTAAAGCATTTTTAGACTCTACATTTATTCCTCATAAAAACACACATTATCAAACACGCTCATCTTTTCATATGATATACCTTATACAAGTGATGTTCTAAGATCACTTTGTTTGTAATTTATATTTCCTTGCTATGAATTTTCATGTACTATATATAATTTTTGATAAATTGTTTATCCAGACTAATTTTATTTCATATTTCTCAGATATTACATTGGGGCAGCTATATAAAAACTTCTTGAGATTGTAATATTATCGGGAGATTTTGCATTCGGTTAATTTTAAATGCATGTTAACTTTTTAAGATGCAAGTTCCTGACAGACCGTGTCTGTTTTATTATACATCATTCTTTCAACGCCAGTGTATGTGCGAGGCCATATTTATATCTGGTCGATGTCTGTGAAGTTTCTTTTCTTCAAGTCAGTCGGCTGCAAGTTTATATATAGAGGGACTAACATGATTTTTTGAGATTACGTACAAATAAGATTATGCTGTTTGTCGAGGTGTAAAACTCAGCGAGAGGATCTGTTCAAACTCGCTGATTTAACGATTGCAGTCTCTAGATATAGACCTTCAAACGTAGGAAAAAAAACTTCCCTTTAAAAGAGATCTTTGGCAACATTTATAATCTCATCGGCTATTGTTAGATTTATTTGTTTGAACTGATGTCAGGTATCTGTCCTTTACTATGGAAATCCAGTCTCCTTAATTTTGGCAAAATGATTACCTTCCTCTCTATGTATATACATCCAGAAAATTATGTTTATGTTAGTTT
>NC_090725.1:53237164-53247411 GCF_036898095.1 Palaemon carinicauda | reverse complement strand
ATATATATATATATATATATATATATATATATATATATATATATATATATATATATATATATATATATATATATATATATATATATATATATATATAACAGATTTTGAGCGAAGCGAAAAATCTATTTCTGGGTAAGGTAGCCATGTTGTCCTGATGGAAGTTCCTATTAGGTAGCTTTCAAGGGTATACTTGACTACAGTCATATTCCCAGAGAATTTTACCTTAAGGTATCCAGAATTCCAACTCCCGGAGCGAATATCCCTAAATAATCTCACAGGGATATCGCATAATATCAGAGGACGTATTCTTGACACGTCACATAGCTATCTTCGCCCCGAACAGTATTAACGCTTCGAGGGGTTATAGTGACAAGAATCTGAAACGAGAATGAAAAGAGAGCCGCTCATAAGGCATCTCTCCTATTCCGTTTCCAGTGTGTATCTGATGAAGGCGGTAGCGCCCTCTTTATTCCTTGTAGCGATATACGAGGTGTTACAGATACTGTACTATAGGGAGGGGGCAACAGGCTCTTTTACAATAAAATAAAGGGCGGGTCCATCAGGACGACATGGCTACCTCACCCAAAAATAGATTTTTCGCTTCGCTCAAAATCCGTTTTATGTGCTCAGGCCATGTCGTCCAGTTGGAAGTTTACCAGAGCATTACTGTATCTGTGGATTCTCAATCAGTGCCGTACTCTCAAGAAGGTATCTTCCTGGTCCGTCTAGACCTAGAGACCTATGATGTTACCGTTATACATTGTTTCATCTAAGCATGAACTATGTTAGTGCTTCCTGCCCCCTACAGGGAAGAGTCGTACTAGACTCTGGAAAAAGTCTCGAGGAGTACATAAAAATTTATGGATGACAAAATGACAAGCTTGTATAGTAGTCTCGCCCTATACATTATAAAGCAAAGTTTGTATAAGAGTCACCAATGTCAGAATGAATTTGTGACACCTTCCCCAATGTGATTACTCTTATAAACTATTGGATAATGGTTGTATCCTCATAGAAACAAATTTTGCCTCTTTGCCACCAACCCGTTAGGGTACCACGTCAACCCTTCCAAGGAAGGGTTAGAGTGAGTGGACTTTTGCTTGAATCAGGGAACAGTCTCGAAAGACATACCATGATAAAAATATCCATATTTTAATCTTAATGCTCAGTACATTTCTAATAAAATGAGTGTGGGCGAATAAGACGCAGGGTTCACTATGCACTAGTTTATTAAAGTTTAGTAAACGTACATATCAGATCAACATTTATAAAATTTATAAAATGTGGATGATATGCGTAAAAGCATAAAGGAAAACAGTCAACAGAATATATTATTTCATCTACTAGGAAACAGATTTACCACTTCAATTGAATTATTAATAATAATGATATAGTCTGTATACTGTTTACATACACTAGCGTAAAAAACGCTTGGCACAAGTGTCCGTATATGCTATAGATTACCGACGTCAATGGAACAGTTCGTAAGGACACTTTCGTGGCCTAATGCTCAGCGTTTAGTAACATACAGTGACTACATGCGCACCCTCTTAATTAATCGTCCCAAATTAATTACACTGTTCCTCGCAGACTTAAAACAGAAGGTTAAAGAATTCTACCTGCTGCTACCACAGATCTCATAAGTTGCTCCACATTCTTCGTATAGTACATAAAGAACGCCTTGGCTGACTACCAGACGGTGTACAAACAAGGATGTTCAAAGTCCATATAATTAAGGAAATTTTATGGAAGGGGCAACTTTCCTCGGATCATGACTAACGGGTGTACTGTCTGGATCCGTTCTGCGAATAACACGGGTGAATTTCGCCCATAGTTATAGATTACTTTGAACCCAGGGTTTCTCTTCTGAACAGCTGTCCTCCCATAAAGTCTGAAATTCTATGAAGATAGACCTCTAGGCACACCACCGGACATAGAGATGCATCTTCCTTCAGAGGGCAGATTGTCTAGGGACCCCACCTGTCGGTGGGTAGCTTGTTCCTGGAAAGAAATGTTGGGTCTGGAAATAGATTCAGTTCTCTCTCCAAGAACAGGACGTGGCCCTCCTCTCTAGAGAGAGCCACTATTTCATAACTCTGGCCCCCAAAGCGAGTACAAACAGAAATATGACTTAAATTCAAAACCTTCTAAGCACATTCCTCCTTGTTCATTATTTATACACAGTGAGGAATCATATCTAATGACCATGCAAAGGGTCTTTGGAAGCGCTGGAAGGCTGGTTCATTAAGAACGTCATAAGAAAGGCCGACCTGTAAGGCATATGGTATCTGACTTGTCAAGGCAGGCTTGAACAACAGAATTGTGTTGGCTGCTAAACCCTGCTCATGAAGGTGAATGAAGAATGATAAATAGGAATCTGTTGGGATTTCTTTCGGTTTCTTCGCATTGACAAAGGATAGCTATCTCTTCCCTGAAGCCTCATAATGTCTTCTAGTTTCCTCCAAAAGTCTAAACTGACTTTTAAACACCGAATCATGAGATGTAGGTTCCGTGTTTTCTGTGAAGGAACGAAGACAGTCGACTTCTGTACTCGCTGAGACAGGGATGGATCCGGTAGCGGAACGAATTTTAATCGTAGTTCCAATGCCAGAGGGAACCACACGCTATTTGGCCACTTGTGGGCCACTATTGCTGCTTTCCCTTTGAAGGATCTCAGATTATCGAGGACCTTCAAAAGGAGGTTGTGCGGAGGGAACAGATAGATACTGGACCATCTGTTCCAGTCCAGGGACATAGCGTCCACTGCCTCCGCAGACGGCTCCTCGTAAGGGGACACGTAACGATCTATTTTCTTGTTGTCTTTCGTTGCAAAGAGGTCTATCTGCAGCTCTGGGACTTGACTCGAGATGAAGGAGAACGATCCTGCGTCAAGGGACCATTCTGACTCTATAGGTGTAAACCTACATAGAGCGTCCGCTGTCACATTCCGGAACCCTTGAATGGGAACTGCTGACAGGTGCCATTTCTTCCTTTCCTCCAAACGGAATATGGCCAACGTCACTTGGATTTCTTCGCGCGTTTGATGCGTATTTTCTCCAGACTCCTGTTGCATCCTTAAGCTGTGCTCTTAGCACTGGATCTGTTATCGAAGCAAACTTTAGAGAGCCCAGCACTCTCTCCTGTTCGCGTCTTGATATCCTTTTGGATTTCTTTAGTCTCTGAACAGATCCTGCTATTTCATTCCTCTTCTTATTAGGAATGGAAAGCCGATGTGACTCCAAATTCCAGTGGATTCCCAACCACTGAAATTTTTGAGCTGGAGAAAGACGAGACTTATTGATGTCAATCTTGAATCCCAGATGTTCCAGGAACTGGATCACTATCTTAGAAGCTTGCATGCATTCTGCCCTGGATGCTGCCCACACCAGCCAGTCGTCCAAGTAGGCTACTACTAGGACCCCCTTTAGGCGTAATTGATGGACGGCTGCGTTCGCGAACTTCGTGAAAAACCTTGGGGCTATGTTTAGGCCGAAAGGCATGGCTCTGAAGGCGTAAAGTTTTCTATGTAACTTGAAGCCTAGGTAGGAGGAGAGGTGGCGATTAATTGGAACATGCCGATAAGCGTCAGACAAGTCTAAAGAGACAGTGTATGCCCTTTTGGGCAGAAGGGTCCTTATGTGTTGAAGTGTGAGCATTCTGAACCTATAGTTCATTATGGAATTGTTTAGTGGCAAGTCTAGAATGACTCTGAGTTTTTCTGAGTCCTTCTTTTGAACACAAAACAGCCTCCCTTGGAATTTGATGGACCTAACATTCCGTATTACTCTTTTGTCTAAGAGCTCTCGGACGTATTCTTCCAGAACGGGGGTTGAGTGTTGGGAGAATTGAGGAAATTGAGGTGGAGGGCTGCTCCAACTCTAACCTAGTCCATTCTTTATTAGGCTGTGGGCCCAGGGATCGAAGGTCCAGCGATCCCTAAATAGCTGTAGCCTCCCTCCTACTGGAAGCATCTCACTTCTGCTGTTGTGGACCTGAGGCCTTGCCTCCTTGACTGCGTCCTCCCCTGGATCCCCTTCCTCTTGAATGGCGTCTAGAAGAACCTCTGGCTGTTCCTCTAGCCCTCGAACAAAAGGAAGAGGTCTGCCTTTCGAAGGCTGGGTTAAAAACTGGCGACTGAGTCGCCACTTGTTGAGGTACCAGCTGGTACGTGGTTGGAGGTTGTGCCATTATCTGAGGCACCGCGGTCACAGGAAGTTGTTGCTGTTGTTGCTGTTGGTAAGGTATAGCCAGTTGAGAAGATGGCCTAGGCCTTTTTGTCTTCCTCTTGGGTTGGGGACCCTCATCCTGAGAAGACTTCCTCTTAAGATCTAAGCCCCACTTTTTGAGAAGGTTCCTATTCTCTGTGGCGGCCTTGTTTACTGCCTATTTAACCACATCGTTGGGAAAGAGGGCTTTACCCCAGATACGAGAGGAGATCAGTTTCCTCGGTTCGTGCCTCACCGCAGCCGAGGCGAACACGAACTCTCTACAGGCTCTCCTAGCTTTAATAAAGCTATAGAGATCCTTCGTAACTGTGGCCAGATGGGGGTAGGTGGGGCCACAAAGGAGGGAAGTTTCTTACTCAAGGCTGGCACCTTTGAGTTCATGAAGCCCCTCTCTTTCATCGAGCTCGATAGTAACGCCTGAGCTTTACTATGGTAAAAAACTATGGCCTCCTTCGGCTCAGTCTCCTCCTTTGAGGCTGGCTCCTTCCTAAGGCGGACATAACAGTCCGGGTAGGAACCTTTATTGGGCCAAAATTCCACCTCTTCCAGGGGAATTGCTCCCAACTTTTCAGATATGATGATCTTCCCGATTGTCATTGGCATGTGTTCGGCATACCTCCAAGGATTAGTATCCGAGCACAAAGGAAGATCCTTCACGTTGAGTCGCTTCTGGGGCCAATGTGATGCTGCAAGCCTACGTATCTCCAGTTTCATTGCAGCCTCCTTCTCATCATTCGTCTTCTGAATTAGCTGGATCATTTCAACTATAGAAGAAAGAGTCCTTCCCAGGTCATCTGGGATAGCAGACAATGTAGAGGGAACAGGTTCTGGTTCCGGAACCGATGTAACCGACACCTCATCAATTTCTTCCTCTTCTATTTGAGGACATCCTATCGTCCAATTGGATGTCTTGAAGGGCGGCCGAGACTTCAGAATCCACCGGATTTTGGGCAGTTGATATCTCCACCTGAGGCTGAAGAATGACTGCAGCGGCTGATGATTTAGGGAAAAGGTAGGGGCCTGAGGTGTTTTTCTGAAAACCCCTCACCCAGGGTCATAACTTTTCCTTGGCAGCATCCCTTGACTCCGTCGACTTGGGGTCGTTAAAAGCCTCGGTAATCAGGTTAGAACATACTGTACAAACCTGAGGGTCCCAATACCGGAGATCACCTCTGGAGGCTGCGCATGCTGCGTGCCTCCTACAATGTTGATGTCCACAGAAGAACATACTGCGGACATTACAGAACACACTCCCGCACTTCGGATGGTCCTCCTGTAAAGAGAAGAAAAATCTATGAGCATCAAGTGAAATCTTTTCACTTATATTGAAACATTTAGCTTATATAGAAAAGCTATAAAAGAAAGAAGGAAAGACACATACTTGTATTTCCTGTCCAGTCAATTGCCGTAACCTCCCAAGATATTAAAACTAAGGTTAATTCTATACTAGAATACCTTATGTAATTTCCTAAACGTAAATTTAATGTGTAGTTTTAATATACGGGATCGAAAGAATACAGAAAGAACTCACTTTCTATATAATGTACGGTCTCAACAAAAGGCTGTACAAGATAACATTAAGTATGAAGAAGAACTTTAGTGTTATCACAAACTCTGTACAGCAGTTTCTACTAATGCAGTGTGTACTACACTACGAATATAGCAACAACTGTACATCGCAAGCTGTTGTGCCAGCCAGCACGTGCCGGTACGTACCGGCGTACGCCAGCACATGCCGGCCGGCATCTACCCCTTTATAGATCAATGATATACTATCTTTAACTAATAGGCGGCAGCCCACTGATTCGCGACTGTGTGCCGGCCGGCAATCATTGCCAGCCGACGGATGAAAACACTATTACCCGGCTGCCGGCCGCTAATCGTAACGGCCAGCAGGTTCGAGCTGTGATTCCACTGCCGGCCGGCAAAGGTAATAAAACCCATGCCGGCCGGCAGTAGCCAAGAACCAGAGAACCTCTACCTGCCTGGCGGTTGGCTGTCAAGCCGGCAGCCGGGATAGGGGAGCAACACAATAGTCAGAGAAATAGTATGGATGAAAGGTTATAAGGCAGCATGCCATACGACCTTCATCCAGAAAGAGTGAACTTATGGAAGGGGAGAATGTGCATTCAGGCTTCCAAAGAATCCACAGCCTGCCGGGCTCTAACGGCAGACATAGAAGAGAGACCAAGGGAGGTCTGGGGTTCACTCTGCAAAGAACAAAGGGTCCCTGCTGGCCAGCAGAGAGCTGAGCCGGTCCTCCATCCTATCCTATGCTAGGTACGGAAGAAGGACTATGGCCAAAGGAAAATAAAAGAAAGAGAGGTGGGGAAGGGATAAGGGTTCTAAAGACTTCGTTCTAGCAGGAGACACACTCGGCAGTTATGGAAGCTCATCCTAACCAAGAGTTGTCTATTAGGGAGGAAGACTGGCAATGCTTGCTATCCTCTTCCCAACCAGAACAAAGTTAGGTGAAGTTATTTCGCCGGGCACCGAGAAACTCATTCTCCAGCCCGAGAAAATAAACACAGGACAGTCTGCTAGGCCACTAAAGGAAGGAATCATCAGAATCCTTCCGACATGGACTAGGGAAGCGAAGCTTCCTCTGTCCGCCCCTAACCTAGCAAAGGAGACTCATTCTCCATGCTAGGAAGAAGCAGACCACAGACTAGAAACTCTGACGTTCTGCCCAAACCCAAAAACCAGTCGCTCTGGCTATCAGGACAGGGCAGATATATCCTAGAATAGTAATACCGGGAATAATATACAGGTAGAACCACTAGGATTAAGCCAAGGGCTTTCAGAGGGAGAGAGGGATTGAACTTGGCCTCCGGAGGAGGAAAGAACAATCGGGGATGTGCGAAAGTATATTACTGTACCTAGAATACTAGCTAGGTAAGGTGAGAATCGATTATCTAAATCACCGAAACTCTCTCGTATACAGTCTTGGAAAAAACATTCAACAATATCTTACATGTATAATATATTTGCCCTTAGCTTCAATAATATAACACTCGGAAAAACTTATACCATGCATGAAAGTACTAGTGCCAGACGTCTAGGCTACGAAGCCTCGCGAAGGGCAAGATCGGTACCTCGACCCGTGTCGAAATCACCGAGCTAAAACTGACCGAACAATATAAGCATTTCTAGAGTAGCTAAATAGCTAAATTATTGAAGCGTAACAAACCGGGAACATCGCTCTAGCTAACTAACTGACCCATAAGAGAGAGCGATAGCATCCAGGATGCCTCCGGTAGGCAACAGCTCTTGTTTACGTTAAAATCACTTTTGATTTAATTCAAAATGACAAGAGCTTACATTTATACATAGTAAAGATAATACTCAACTTTTCCGAGGCAGAAGAGGCCGGAGAAGTCATCAAAAAGTTGAATTAAATCCAAAATAACGAGAGAACCAAAGGGAAAACACCGAGTAGTAGAGCTACACGAAAAGGAATGAAGAGGGCGCTACCGCCTTCATCAGATACACACAGGAAACGGAATAGGAGAGATGCCTTATGAGCGGCTCTCTTTTCATTCTCGTTTCAGATTCTTGTCACTATGCAACCTCGAAGCGTTAATACTGTTCGGGGCGAAGATAGCTATGTGACGTGTCAAGAATACGTCCTCTGATATTATGCGATATCCCTGTGAGATTATTTAGGGATATTCGCTCCAGGAGTTAGAATTCTGGATACCTTAAGGTAAAATTCTCTGGGAATATCACTGTAGTCAAATATACCCTAGAAAGCTACCTAATAGGAACTTCCATCAGGACGACATGGCCTGAGCCCAAAAATATATATATATTTTATATATATATATATATATATATATATATATATATATATATATATATATATATATATATATATATATGTATATATATACTTACATATATATATATATATATATATATATATATATATATATATATATATATATATATATATATATATATATATATATATATAAGAGAGAGAGAGAGAGAGAGAGAGAGAGAGAGAGAGAGAGAGAGAGAGAGAGAGAGAGAGAGAGAGAGAGAGAGAGAGTGTTTTATGATGATCAAACTATCCAGAGCAGGAGTTCTCAACCTTTTTCACGTTAAGTGCCCCTTGAGTTATATGTCCATTTACACGAACTCCCAGTGATCTGACTTCGAGCAAAATAGTAATTTAGTGAATCAACTGAATATACAATGGTACAGCATAGCTGCATATGATGTTGTCAAATGATTCACATTTTAATGACGTTATTAGGATAAAACATTGATGTTCCAAGTATTTTACAATGATACTACTCGTTCAGGAGTGAATCAACATCTCCTTTATTAACAAATACTAACTTCAGTATGGAAGCTGTGCATATTTGTTACAAACAAGTTTCGTAATGCAAAAAATATTAATGGACGGGCAGAATCGTAGTTCATGCTCCGCATTAAACCAAGGTCGATGTTCAGTATTCATGTTCAACAGCGTTGAAAATCCATGCTCACACAGATAAGTTCAAGGGAAAATCAGTAGAGTTCAAAACTATATTAGATAGAAAAGGGTAAATCTCACTAATTTATAGACCAGATCAGGGAAAGTGTTTCAGATGCATCTTTTGCAAATTCGTTCATCAACCGATTCACAATGAATAGTTATCTAATCAATTTTAATTCCAATTATCTCTCTCTCTCTCTCCCTCTCTCTCTCTCTCTCTCTCTCTCTCTCTCTCTCTCTCTCTCTCTCTCTCTCTCTCTCTCTCTCTCTCTCTAAAATATGTTTTCGTCAGCCATCTAAGTACCCCAAGAATTCTATTTTTGACACCATGTTGAGAACCCCTGATCCAGAGGATATTTCTTAATTATTTCATTTTACCATGTCCTGTATTTTGTTCGCCTGTCTAGTCTCCAGTTGCTAACTCTTATCTTGATTCATTGAAAAAATAAAATAATCATTTAAATTCCTTATTAATCCAAGATCGATGCTCCATACCAATGAAAAAATGGTTGCACATTTGGTTTTGGTGCAGATATTAGTTCTGTAGAGACTAATGAATTGAATGAAATTAGATAGACATGTCAATTTTGGTAAATTTTTATTCATGCAACCATTTTTTAATAAGAAAATCTAAATCTCATAAATGACCTCAACTGCAGAAATATATTCCTACTGAAGCTTCTCGTTTGTTTTAATAAAATATTTAGAGATGGAATATAGTATTTTTATGCTTCTAAAAATCATACAATGTTGAATTTTCTATTTTATATATTACTAGAATTCTTATATTTAAAATTTACAATGAATTCTTCAAATTCTGGCTTTTATCTTTCCCCATTCTAACATCATGGCATGAAGTAAAGCTCTAATCCCAGCGGTTTATTTGAAAGTCGCAAAAAGTAGTCCACTGCAGAAAGACAGATCAATAGTGTGTTAAACCAGAAAAAGAGCGAAGCTTACCTAATCTGCCAGTGGACAGAAATGGTTACAAGATTTGGTTACAGCTATAATAAAGGGTGATGTGTTGACAGACTAATTTTAATCGCTGAAAATTAAAAATGGTATTATCATGTGAACAAGGAATTTTATAAAATTACATTCTCAAAAAGACATTACATCAAGTATGTAGTGCAACCAATAGTATAGATAATATTGAGGAGGAAGGGACTGGTCCATCAGTTCCTAGGTCACTCACTAGGATATAACCCAGGTCATCCTCAACAACATCTCTACCCCTTTGTGGTGCCAGACTATTTAGCCAAGAACTCCCTTGTATATTCTGTGGTTTAGTTACAACAACAAAGAGAGGCACAAAAGTAAGAAAAAAGTTCAGGATATGTGAGGTAGAGAGGGCAACTAACTTCCTGGCCGCTGCAACTAGGTTTGAAAAGAGTGTTTTTGAACAGAGTGTATTTTTCTTCATAGCAGATGTATAAAAGCATACATAGGAAAGTACCACATAAAATAAAGAAAGAAATAAAAACGATAAACAAAGGATGTTATCAAAGAAATTTTTATTATTCAATAGAAATGAA
>NC_090725.1:53219664-53232164 GCF_036898095.1 Palaemon carinicauda | reverse complement strand
AACTCTCCGTATAAGTATACTATTCTCATCCGTATTTCAGTAAAATGCAGTTTGACCATAAATTTGACCCTATTTTGTTATTATTTTATATAGGTTGGTGACCGTAATATCACTGCTTTACGTTAGTATATCCGTTTTTAAAACGGTAAATACCTGGCAACATTTATTCCAGGATTTTTATCGTTTTATTATGCGAATTTTTAACAGTGCATACACTAACTATCCTTAAAATGGTCCAATCGTGGTTTAAGAGATCTTAATTTTGGGGAAAACCTCTATCGTATCTACTCTTCTGAGCATATTATATATTTAGTAGTCAGGATCAAGCTAGGCAGGATTGCTTCATCGAGTAAATCCGATAAAAATTTACGCCCCTGACATACTATTGACATTATTCGAGTCCAGCTGGGCGTGAATCGGGCCATGAAGCCGTTTGAGAGTTTGTTGTCAATGTATTTAGGTTTGATATTCAATTGAAATTAAAAAAAAATATATTTTTCTTATAATTTCTCGGTGAACAATTTTTACATATCAATCTACAGCATATTATATTGAAGACTGACAGCAATACTTTATAATTTCTCAGGGTAAAATAAAAAACTTGTGTTTGAAAGTTTTAATTTTTTATGCCGATTACATGATTTTTCTTCGTAAGATACTCGAGAGTAATGAAAATTTAAAATCTATATTAGATTTTAGTTTTTGGGAGACAGAAAAAACCATGAAGGAACAGTTAATAATAATAATAATAATAATAATAATAATAATAATAATAATAATAATAATAATAATAATAATAATAATAATAACTATAACATTAATACCAAGTACAAAAAAAGTTCCCATTTTACATTTACACAGCACAATGTAGCCACTTCAAAATGCAGCCATCGCTGAGATGGTTTACAAAAGGAAATAAACATGCTCAAGATAGTTTGTCTTAATAACTAAGGACAATTATGAAAGGCACAAGACATTTGCGTTTCATCCTGTTATTGAAGAAGAGGATCTGTTTTAATCATTTCATAAAAGGGATTTTTGAATCATTAATATGCAAACCTTTAATATCCACCTTGTCAGTTTGCTTAAGTTATAGTTACAAACAAAACAGATGCAGCACACATATATTTTCTTAATTAAAGTTTGTCTTTGGTAAATATAGTTAGAAGAGGGGAACATTTTGTACATGGGTAGTTTAGATTAGAGATATATGAATGCTTAAGAATAAAAGAAAATAGTTAATATTTGGCTATATGGTAATAAAGGGAATAAAAAGAAAACATTAAAATGTTTAAAGGCCGCTCATGAATGGCAGAGGCAAGGGACAGTGACATTGCCCTAGCATGTAGGGCAATGCCCTAGAGACTGACCATATTCATATGATCAGCGCCCAAGCCCTTTCTCCACCCAAGCTAGGATCTGAGAGGGTCGGGTAATGGTTGCTGAGGACTCAGCAGATAGACCTACCCTTAGTTCACAAGACGCTATAGGAACTCAGGAGTTTGAGCGGGACTCGACCCCCGTTTAGCGATCACCAGGCAGAGACGTTACCAACTATGGCACAACCGGAATTTTAATCCTACCAGAAAGTCACCATATCATTGAGGTCGGCATTTGTTATCAAAAAAAAAAAAAAAAAAAAAAAAAGTGTTCGCTTTAAAATTGCATTTATTTATCATATAGCTAACAAGATAGAAATATTCTGATTCTATTCTTCACATGTCTGTGTATTGCAGTAGGTTATTCTATCCTATTTATAATACACAGTTTGTGTTTTTTATCTAATTTTAAAGATTGTGGGGCTTAACATGTTACTTTGATATGAGACCATTATAACTCCTTGATATTACTATTACTAAAATGTGTTACATGAATTATTTATATGGTTTTTCTTCTTTAGCACGATAAGATATGTAACGAAACGATATGAATCACTGCATAAACAGCTTTTCCTGCATTTGTTGTTTGTTTATATCTACATGCTGCAATTCCGATTCTATTTTCCTGACAACTTCAAACAGATTCATTGCATGTTATTCTATACTTTTCAGGCAACACCAATATTCAGACTATGCTTCACATTTTTTTTTTCAGTTTTCTGCTGCCTCCTTATTAGAGAAGCAACACAATCTAGCATAATATCCTGTCTAAAAAGTAAACCAACCTTTATTGAAACCGTCATAGAGATCTGGTTTGTCAAGTTAAAACATTTCAACTTAATACGTACTAAGGTCACGTACATACTTTCCACATATTCCCCATATTATTTGCCCAAGTAACCTGATGAGACTATGAAAATTAAAAAAAAATAGTTAAAGGTCTACATGATTGCTTCAGTATTCAATAAATAAGGTGACTGATAGATCAACTTCATCCCTTTTTGGTTACCTGCTTAGATCTGTGGTGGCCTACGTTATAGCATTCCTAACTGATAATCACCAAACTATGGTTCGAGTCTTGCTCAAAGTCGTTAGTTCCTTTGGTCACTGCAAACTCACCATCCTCCTCCCTAGTCCTAGCTCGGGGGAGAGGTGGCTTGGGCGCTGGCCATATGTATATATGGTCAGTCTCTAGGACATTGTCCTGCTTGATAGGACAATGCCACCATACCATTCCTTTAAACCTTTAAACATACGATAGTTTTCTTGTGTGTTTCTAACCCTCACACCACTTCTATCACAGGACAACAGTTCTAGGGTTAGAATCACCGGACTCAGTTATAGTACAGGTTTCTCTAACATGTTGGACTTTTCCAAAAATATTACCAACATGTTCTTCATTTACTTGTTTTGATTGACAGGTTATACACAGTTGTGGAATCTAAATACTTAAAAAGTCTACATACATAGTGTATTTCTACATTGCAAGTCCCCATTTGATAATCATGTTATGTTCGTCTGTTCATAATCTAAAAATAAAATTGGTATATTGAGAAAATATTTCAAAATCTTTTGGGACCTGTCTTTTTTTAACATTTATATTAGGCCAAGCTTGGTATACCTTTATCTTGGCTGGTTTTAAGCAGGTGGCTGTCCTTTCGAATTATTGAGCAAAACCTTTTGATATTTTGAATTCCTTAACAATAATTTGAATATGAATCTGTTGCCCCATCGTTCAATAATTACTTCATTACTATTTTTGATATTCCAAATTCTTTGCATTTAGATCCTCTCAGACTATACATGCACCCTGTAGTACTATGTATGCGATTAATTTTGAGGGTCAGCATTTTGTTCCATAGTGCTCAATGTTATACAGTATTACAAAAGCTTTATTCCATCTGCGACCAAGTTGTGAAATGATATCCTTAATTAGATAGTTGAATGCTTGAAACTTAAAAATCTCTAACTTAGTACAAATTTAATCACTGTCATGAACACAGTCATTAACACACACACACACACAACCTAACACACACACGCATATATGTATATATATATATATATTATATATGTATATATATATGTATATATATATATATATATTTATTTATTTATATATATTCATACATATATATGTAAATAAATATACAGTATATATATATATATATATATATATTATATATATATATTATATTTATATATATATATATATATTTATTTATATATATATATATATATTATACAAGCACACACATATATTTATATATATATACATATATATATATATATATATATATATATATAATCTTTGAATAATAACCGACGTAGGAAATACAGTCGTTTTGACATATTTTCCTTACAAGATGGGCATGGGTTCTCTCTCTCTCTCTCTCTCTCTCTCTCTCTCTCTCTCTCTCTCTCTTTACTGTTCCATGAAATATATCCCCTTCATATAAGTTTACCGTGTCACACTTGATGACAGTTTTCATCCTTGTCTTAACGAGAGTTTCTACCAATCCTTTATTGACACAGATTTTCCCTCTCTTGCTCCATAATTCTAGCGGTATCAGATTTTTTTTCTCTCTTTTTCTATTCTCATGTAATATGCATTTTTCTTACTTCTTTTCTATATCAATATTTCATAGTGTAGAAATAATCATGATAATAATATAGTGTTATGACAGGATTACTGTATTCATTTGTATAATTTTTCATAGTAATGATGCTAGTAGTAGAAAAAACAGCAGCCCAAATATTCCAGTTATGGTAGTATTATTTCAAGTCTATGAAGAGATTCCTGAATTCGACCAGGAATATGTACGGGGATTTGTCATTAACTTTTTATCTCTCTTGATAGCTCTGTCGGTATAGTCATCGCAGGCCATGGTTTCCAGCCGAACAGGGGGGGGGGGGTTGTCTGAATCTCCACCCGGCCAGAAACTGTTACCATGAAATGAAATCCAAGTCAATATATATTCCCTAGATAGAATTCGGTATCAAATGCCATTCGTAGGTGATATTTACATTGATTGAAATCACGTGTGCTTGTGATATATATATATATATATATATATATATATATGTATGTATGTATGTATGTATGTATGTATGTATGTATGTATGTATATATTCAACAAACTTTTATATCCTTTCGACTAATTAGAATCATATAAATATGTGTTATATTCAGAAGATTACGTAAATTTAAACTGAAACCGGTTTCCCAAACTTTATCATTTGTATAACACAAATTATTGTAAATTTATCCAGAAAGATAACAAAACTTTGGAAAATTAGACAAGCAAACATTCCCAATTTTTATGTTCATATTTCGTTTAGCTTTTCATTCCAAAGAGATAATTTTGTCTTTTCGGTAAGTTCTTACCAAATATCTTAGAAAGGTGAGGAAGACGATGGAGATATAGTATGCACTAACATCTTTCAATACCATAAATTTATAAATACTTGGGTCTCTATACATCTGTAAATATATATAACAAATGTAATTATGTTTTTTTTTAAGTAAGCCTCGTGTTAATTTATGATTAACGCAACGTATATACACTCAACAAACGTATAAGCCGTTTCAAAGTAGTTATAGGTTAGATAATTTTTCTTTATTCTAGTAATCCTCCGATAAATTTTAAATTGTCTTTTTATAATAATGAAAAATCATTTTCTGCTATATATATATATATATATATATAAATATATAGGCAAACATTTGTGTAAATAAGAAACAAATATATGAAACTTACAAGAATAAAACAAATTGTCCCCTATCAAAGAAACAAAACAGAACGAGCCTCATCCATATTCTTTCAATATCTACAATCTAGCACCACTGTTGATACTCAACATCATCTTCAAGTACTTGGACTCAGAATGGTAGCCTAGGCCCAACCACAATAAAATATCATTTTATATGGCTATATCCTCATTATCATCCATTCCTTTTATTGCCTCAATAGTTTCCAGAGTGGAAAGAGAAAGAAGGGGAAATCTTCTCCCTTTTTTAAGGGTCTGGTTGAGTGCGAGGGTCAACGGTTTGATAGACACAAGGCAACTCTTGAGGGGCAGAAAGAGCTGGGGAGGGTTATGAGTATTCTTCAATTTAATTGCATTGTCTTCCTTGTCTTTATAGTTTTTGTTTATTTACAGTTTCTATTGTTATAACGATGAAAGATTCTCCATTTTAATGATTGAAATGATTACAGCCATGAGGGTTCTTTACACTGATGAAGTAAAAACTGCTGAAAATCATTGCCTTTTTACAACAAATTATATAGAAACCTTGCAACTGGTTGGCTTCCTTCTTTTCCCCTTGAAGGAAATAATATGCCTATTCCTCAATAATCTATGCAGTAGCGAAATTGTAAGTATATCAGAAGGAAAAAAAAATATTATCTTCCTCTATCCTTTCAATCGTCCTTTTTCAGGAGACTATTCCCTTCTGATAAAAATATAGGTTGATTTTATTCACTCGTACGTGTCAGCTTCAAATCCACTGTGATCAGTTCTAATACTTTAGCATTTAAAATTAAATTCAAATAGGATTCTAAATATTAGGTTTCAAACACCACCATTCACAATGGTGACTAGCTAACATCTCCACATAAGTAATAGGTTGGCCAGGGCACCAGCCACCAGTTGAGATATTACCACTAGAGAGTTATGAGAGTTATGAGGTCCTTTGACTGGCCAGACACTACTACATTAGATAATTCTCTCTGGTTACAGTTCACTTTCCATTTCCCTACACATACACCGAATAATCTGGGCTATTCTTTACACATTCTCCTCTGTCATCATATACCTGATAAAACCGAGATTACAAAACAAATCTTCTTTACCCAAGAGGTTAATTATTGCACTGTAATTGTTCAGTGGCTACTTTCCTCTTGGTAAGGGTAGAAGGGACTCTTTAGCTGTGGTAAGCAGCTCTTCTAGGAGAAGGAAATTCCGAAATCAAACCATTGTTCTCTAGTCTTAGGTATTGCTATAGCTGCACCATGGTCTTCTACTGTCTTGGGCTAGAGTTTTCTTGCTTGACGGTACACTTGCACACACTTTTCTATCTAAGTTTTCTTCCTCTTGATTTGTTAAAGATTTTATACTGTATATAGGAAATATTTATCTTAATGTTACTGTTCCTAGGATATTTGATTTCTTCTTGTTTCCTTTCCTCACCGGGCTATTTTCCCTGTTGGAGCCGCTTGGCCTATAGCATCCCTCTTTTCCATATAGGATTGTAGCTTAGCAGGTAATAATAATAATAATAATAATAATAATAATAATAATAATAATAATAATAATAATAATGTCCTTAATTATTTAATGAAACTGTGATATAATCAACTTTCTTTCAGATGAATTCAAATGAAATTTACCAAAGATGCTTGTTGTATTTTTTTTTTTTACTTCAGGGGGTGATGATACTATCAACCCAATCCCCTGACCTTAAAAAAAAAAGATTTGAAAAATGGCAAAAGATATCAAAGCCAGAAGACCTTTAGAAAGAAGGAAAAAAAAGAAGAAAGTAATATAAAAGAAAGGAGACCTAGGAACTGATTAGAAAATAATATAAAATAAAAATCAGGAAAAAACGCAGGTGAAACAGAAAAAAAGAAAGAAAAATTAGAAAATTTAATGAAATGGGTAAAGGTCGTCGAAAAACCAGAAAAAAGAACCTAGAGAAAAATAGAGAAAGAAAACTGATAAAACAAGAAAAGAAAGCTGAATAAAACCGCTATATCAGGCTAAATAAAAACAAACAGGAAAGTATGCAGAGGAAAACTGAAAATTAATGTGGAAAGAAGTTTCAGTTTACACCCACAGAAGGAATACCGCAGTCTCATGAAGGATGGAAGTTCTCAAAATTTGGGGAAAACCGGACTGTTTTGAAGCACAAGTTTTCTTTTTTACTCCGCGAGCAGAATGAAATTATTTGAATTTATTTCAATGATTTGGAGACCAAACATATATTTCCTTACAGTTGTCCCTCAAATGAAAAAAAATTTCATTATAATAGCATTATTCATCCGATCAATGAGAAATATAATTTCCATTTACCCAAGAATCACCTTTTCGTGCTGTCTTCTATCCTATTCATTCAGATCTCTAAATGATACTGTGCAATGCATATCCATATAAGTCAAACTTTATATCATGGATATGTAACGAATAGTATAACTATTCGGAAATTGAAATGTGATAAAACTTCCATATTGAGAACGCCTTCATCAGTATCTCCAATGGTTGAAATAAGATGTTTTCCTCCCTGCCTAAAAAATAGCATCTTGTTAAACAGAGCTTTACACAATAATTCCAATCAACATTAGGAATGGCGTTAGTAACTGGTTTTTAGTGACAGATTTTGAAGAGAAAATTGTGTATTTTCCCTAAGTAGATTATATTGCAAGGAAATTGTGATAAATGATGGCATACTGTGACTCCAAGTGTTTTGGCCAATTATAAGGGATGACATAATGTTACTCCCAGTGCTTCGGCCAAATGCAGAGTAATAAGAAAAAATATTTATATGGTCAAGGAGCTTCCGAAATGTATTTGTATAGTTTCCCAGCAGTAAAGTGTAGTACAAATCAGACAAATATCACAAATCATCTCGAATCTATTCCATTTACCTCTTACTCTTTGATATTTCCTTTGAATTATGAACCAGAAAATATAACTCTTTAAGAGAAGTATATCAGTTACTTTCCTAGCTGAAGTTGGTATTGGCTGGAGTTGTTGTTCCTGACTGAAGTTGTTTGTCCAAGCTGAAGTTGTTGCTCCTGGCTGAAGTTGTTAGCAATACTTGGATCTATTCAATATCAGAGAATTCGTAAGATAGTGTTAAGATGTTCTCATTTTGACAAATGAATTTACTATAAAGGTTTTATGTGCATTAAAGACAATCTTCCACCATGACACTTACTTCGGAAGCCATTAATTATCGTTGCAGAGAAATCAAATGTAATGTATACTCTTTACTAACTGTTTTATTTTTCAAAGGATTCTCAGATTTTAAAGAGAATACCAGATGGTTAGCTGCATTTTCCATTATAAAGACAGAGAACAACCCTTAGCACCATAGATAATTCAATTACTGAGGGTTGGCCTGCTGAAGGTCCTTTTGTAATTATTGAACTATTTGAAAGGTTTCCATATAAGTTTATGAACATATACTTTTCACGTTTTCTGGTGTACCTGTTTCGTCTTTGAAGAGATTAAATTAATATTTGTTTTACTATAATCTTACTATTTATTTTTTGCATTTAATTGCAACACTTTTTTTGTTATGCGAATTTTGTTTCGTGGCCGAATGTTCGTTTGAAAAAGTTCTTGATGAATGGTTAATAAATTGACCCTTTTCTGATCCTCCTTGAAAGTTAACTGTCCATTATCTCTTAATGTATGCAGCCCTGTTTACAAAATGCATACGGCATAGCTTTTAATAATAGTAACATATTCTTCAAAAGAGACTTCTTATAGATTTCTTTAGTGTCTATGTTACTGGCCAAAATTAGCAAATACATATGTTTGGTTTTACTTTCTTTACTTTGTATTGCTCATATGAGTTATCTCTGGCAGTGAAAACATCATCGTCAAAAAGTTACAAAGCTTCACTGATTACATTTGATAACCTTATATAAGAATTTAATCTTACTATAAGGCACTGGCTTATATATCTCAATTGTCGTGGGCTATATCCGCTTGACTCCTTACCGTATATTTCTTTTATTTTTTCTTTCACGTTTAAATAATACTAATACATTGATGATTATATCTTTTTTTTTCAGACAAGATTAATCCTTTGCTGTAGCATACACACGACGTCATTTCCATCATAAGTTCTTATGAACACTTTCTCCATTATTATTTTGTAAATTTTTACAGATAGAAATATGACCTATATATGTATAAAGAACGATTCAGTCCTGCATATCATATACTGTAGTGTAATATGATTGTCGAACAAAAGTCAGAAACCTAAACTCAAATATCCTTAAGTTTAGACTTTTTTTTTTTATGAAGAGAAAGGAAAGATGGAAATAGGGTTCAGGATTTTTGTACATAAACTCTCAGCTGAAAAAGAGTCAGACCAATTTACCATTATTACAGCATCTTCGTAAATATTTTTGAAGCGTTGTTTTTCATGATGCAATCACACTCAACATGCAAACCAAGTAATTTGGACAGGCCCTTCTTTTGGTGCCATCATCCCAAATGTAATCATACTCAGCACTGAAAGCAAAATTTAACACAAATGTTTCCCTTGCCCCAGCCAGACCAGGTGCTCTTGCCTGCAGGAAATTATGAAACCTTCCAGCCTTACTCTCTATTTTTGCCATAGTATATAAATAACCACGATGTTCTGCAAGCGAGTTTGTAACCAAATAATTATTTTAATATGCGGAGAAAGTTGAATAAGAAAAATTTAATGAAACGACTAGTTTCAGGGAAAGAGAAAAAGTCCATCGTTCAAAAGCAGTTGATACATGAATTGAGAAAAACCACTGCAGCATGATTTTTTCTTAATCATAATGAAGAAATTATATTTCTAAATCATATATCTCCCAAAATAAGAACTTGCATTCTTAGTTGCTCCATTAGACGATTAAAGTAAGTGCTATTAACAAACCTCTTTTTATTGATGGATGCCATATCATATTATTATTATTATCATTATTATTATTATTATTATTATTATTATTATTATTATTATTATTATTATTATTATTATTATTATTATTATTATTATTACAATCGTCAGATAAATAATTCTTCAAGAACTTAAGAATACATATATTCAAAACCCCTATTGAACATTCACAGAGGAATAATTTCAAAGTTTGATTGTGGAACAAAAAATCAAGTATTCCAAGGTTTATTGACCTCTCCAAGCAGAGTAAATTTGGTGGCTTCACTGCTCTTTGTTGAAAGTTTTGTGTGATTTAAATCTAGTCAAAGATGAATTGATAGGCTAACATCTGAATAGCTGAATTTTAAGTGACTTTGTTTATTAATGAAAGATAATTATTTGTTAAAAATAATGTAAAAAAAAAAGAAAAAAAAAATCTCTTACCCTAATATTGGCTAAAAAAATAAGTTTTGAAATTCAAAGACTGGTATTTTGAATCATAATCAAACAGGTTATCTATTCGTTTATACATAATTTGTAAATAACACGTTATTATTATTATTATTATTATTATTATTATTATTATTATTATTATTATTATTATTATTATTAACTAAGCTACAACTCTAATTTAAAATGCAGGATGCTATAAGCCCTATGGCTGCAACAGAGAAAATACCTCAATGAGGGACGGAAATATGGGAATAAATAAACTACAAGAAAAGTAATAACCAATCAATATAAAATATTTCAAGAACAACAACAATTATTAAAAAGATTTTTCATATATAAGCTATAAAATCTGCATCAAAAAACTGGAGGAAGATAAATAACACAAAATAGTGTGCCAGCGTGTCACGTCGAGTGACGCAAATTATAAACCTAAATTACGTCAAATCACGTAAGATTGTGAAGATAGGTGGAATGAAATGTCTCATATTAAATATATTGAGAGAGAGAGAGAGAGAGAGAGAGAGAGAGAGAGAGAGAGAGAGAGAGAGAGAGAGAGAGAGAGGAAAAATCCGGTTGCACATTAATTCAAATGGAGTTTTTAAAAGTCACGTTGGAGGGTTTTATTTAAAGTATTGCTTTTTGTAGACGCTGTTGCCTTTCGTCGGTGAAGATATGACCTTAAGGATTGTATATTGTACAAGTATAAACGCAGAAATAAAGAAAAAAAATTAAATTGAATATTATCAATAATATAAACTAAAAAAGGGGGTGCTGCAGTTCCACAGTACTAATCACCAGCCTACCACCGGTAAAACGTATTGCCGATGGTTGCGATGACTGCTCTCTCTCTCTCTCTCTCTCTCTCTCTCTCTCTCTCTCTCTCTCTCTCTCTCTCTCTCTCTCATCTACGTGGTGTATGGCTATTGTTCACGTGTGCACAAGAAGCTACAGTAAGATCTAAGAAACGGGCTGAGAGGGAGAGAGAGAGCAATGTCGCTCCCACAGTGCCGACCTTGTCACGTCGGCGAAGGGTAGTTATTTTTTCTACTCCACTGGTGGTGTGCTAGAAAACTGTATACTATATTCTTAAATGTAATAAAATATAGAATTCTATTTACAGCTATTCTATTGGATTTTTTTTTTTTTAATTTCTTTGATATTTTTGCGATTTCCTTGACAAATCCCACGATTGCAACAAAGACAAAACGATACTTTTTAACGCTGCAAAAATGAACAAAATCTAAAAAGCACTATGAATTTGGAAAGACTAAATGCACCTGCAGCGCAATCAGTGGAGAAAGCATTCCTCGGTTTTCTGTCATCCCGAGATCACGGTGAAAGTAATAGATCTTTTCTTTCGGATCAACAAATAAAGTATTTAATTTTTAAATGAATGAATCAAGCTTGAACCTTCTCAATTCAAGTTATGGTAAGTAAAAAATAGTTCGATTATGTTCTTTTAATAGTCTATCAAGTTGCTGATTATATTTTCTTTTTCCTGTGTGTTTCTTTTCTCACAATATCAAAACAAAAGCTCAAATTTATTTGGAAGCAGCACTCCCAACTTATTTTAGCCACGAGCCACCACTGCTTCAGCATACTCACATAAAGTCTCCATTAGCAACACATCGCATTCCTTTACATATACAACATTACACCACTATTGCAGGTATACTTTTACTTCATCATCATCATCTCCTCCTACGCCTATTGATGCAAAGGGTCTTGGTTAGATTTCGCCAGTCGTCTCTATCTTGGGCTTTTAATTGAATACTTTTCCGTTCATCGTATCCTACTTCACGCTTCATAGTCCTCAGCCATGTAGAGCTGAGTCTTCCAACTCTTTTTGTGCCATATGGAGCCCAATTGAAAGTTTGGTGAACTAATCTCTCTTAGGGATTGCAAAGAGTATGCCTAAACCATCTCCATCTACCCTTCACCATAGTGTCATCCACATATGGCAACTCGAGTGATCTCTCTTATAGTTTAATTTCTGAACCTGTCCTACCATTTGCCTTCAA
>NC_090725.1:53212164-53214664 GCF_036898095.1 Palaemon carinicauda | reverse complement strand
ATTGTAAATTTCAACCACTATAAATTTTGTAGTTAAAAAAAAAACCATAACAAAACTCCTATCAAAAATATTCCTTGGGTTCAAATGTATTCTTTCTTATTAAACACAGAATTTATAAAGCATCTGATTGGCCAAAATGCAAGGTACTGTATTCGGTGTTTGGTCTTCAGTAAGGAATGCCCTCAAAATATTTATTTTTTTCCAAATATAGCGTAAAACAAAAATGTGTTTCTTTTCATGGTTTTAATCTTATCTCATAGTCAATACTGCCAGATCTGCTACTAAGTTCTGTAATGTGACCTGACTTAGCCGAACTCAGGTTGCTAAGGCGGTATTTACTTCTAAAAACAATGCAAAAACTTCCATTCAGATAAATCTTGAATTTTTCATCCATTACCCAATGTAAAAGAAATATTATTTACAACTTCCTTGAACAGTACTTTCTTATATTTCTTTTGCACTTAGATATCCTATAGCATAAAAAACAGTGTAGTTTCATAAAAAAAAAAGTGTTGCCACTAATCCTTTAAAACTCTCCACAATTGGATGCATTTCTTCACCGTACAAAGTTTCTGTTCTTCGTTTCCTGCCATTTGTCCACAACTTTATGGCTAGATTTCTTTACGTTTCCTTTCAAGAGTGTGTTAAGTGGCTTTGACATTTAATCAGTTATTTATTGAACACCTGTAAAAGCTACAGGACCTTAAGCTACTCTTGTCTTCAACTGTTTCTGATCTTTTCCAGTTCTCTCTTGCCCTTACTTTATTTTGGATCTGGCGTAATACCGCCCAGTATCTATCGTTAGTTTTGAAACAATTACATTTATTATTTTCACATCAAAGTTCTTTATCTTTTCTAATAGCACTTCTATATTTTGTATACGTTCTTCAGTTAACTAAGTGAAATTATATGGATTGCCCATGAAAATTGGTAAGTATTTATAAACTAATGTTCTTCATCCAACCATGAAAAGTAACTGAGCTATTTGTAAATCCCATTGGATACCTCATTTACTGATAATGACCACAAGGACAGAAAAGCCTCTCTTAGGCCTGTTTATATATATATATATATATATATATATATATATATATATATATATATATATATATATATATATATATATATATATATATATATATATATGTATATTTATATATATATATATATATATATATATATATATATATATATATATATATATATATATATGTATATTTATATATATATATATATATATATATATATATATATATATATATATATATATATATATATAGCTTAACAGATACTTGTTTACAGCAGAAGAAAGAATAAATTTATTTCTCTAATATATTTAGACTTTGAAATATTATGAGTAGAAAGCATCCTTATTCAACTTTTGATAATAATTAGTTAAACAAAGTCCCCTTCCTTTATTTGCGTAGCAGCAAAAGGGCTTTTTAATTCCTCAATAAATCCCTTTGTCAAATCCTGCAAACGCTCTTTACCCTCTGCTATTTATATAGCAGTTTAATTGGAGTCTCTTTTGTTATCATTTTCTTGTTCCCTCCCTATATCGAAGTCCTCTTTATGAACCCCAAAACCATTTATTGATTTAGGAATAAGCTATTCGAATTTGCTTATTATTTTTTTTTTTTCATTTAAGCTTATATTATCTTGTATTTTTAATGATTTCTTAAAATTACTTCACCATTCCCTCATTTCTCTATATTGTTATTTACTTCTCTATTTCATTTTATATGCAAACAAATCCTGCATGCCATTCCATAGAGTTTTGACCATTTGTGGGTGGATTATAATTATGTAAAAAGTCATTGAGCAGGTCCCTCCAGTCATTTGCTTAATTTTGCTTGTGAAACTGCGAGCTACATACTCACCTGCCTGTGGATAGTTATTTTACCACATTTAATGCCTTCCAACAAAATGCTCTCAGGAGCACTCCTCAATTTCTAAATGATTATTTAAATAATCAGTTAATTTTTCACATGTAATACCTTCTAATAAAATGCTTTCCTTAGGAGCACTAGAAAATATCTAAATTATTTTTGTAATAATCAGTTACTTAATTACATTCAATACCTTCTAATAAAATGCTCTCCTTAGGAACACTCCTTAATTTGAAAATGAATATTTTGATAATCCTCCTACTCGTCCAGGGATAATCGTCTTTTGGGTAAGCGCAATGGCTGAATGACCCATTTTTTTTTTTCCTTCTAAGTTCAAAGGTAGTAGGTTGTCCGGGGCACCGTCACCCGTTGAGATATTACCGCTAGAAAGTTATGGGGTCCTTTGACTGGCAAGACTGTACTGCTTAGGTCCCTTCTCTCTGGTTACGGTTCTTTCCCGTTGCCTACACAGACATCGAATAGTCAGAATCTCCTCTGTCCTCATACATCTGACATCGCTGAGATTGCCAAACAGTTATTCTTACCCCATGGGGTTAACTACTGCACTGCAATTGTTCAGTGGCTACTTTCCTCTTGGTAAGGATAGAAGA
>NC_090725.1:53192164-53202164 GCF_036898095.1 Palaemon carinicauda | reverse complement strand
GAAGGCGTTGAATGGGTCTTTGGCATGGATGGGCCTGTTGGACCTATTGAAGGTGCTCATTCAAATGAAGTTGATTTATTTATACTTCCCCAGTAAAGATTGTAATTAAGTAAAGTCTGATGCAGTAGCTTAAAACTTATTAAAATCACAAGATATTTTTTTCGTTATTCTAGAATTAGTGTTTACTTTTTCACGTTGTTAGTGTATATGTTGGCAATTTTGATAATATGGCTTGATCAAAAGTATAGCCCAAATTCATAAATCCAAATGAAAAGCCCTGTTTGAGGTACCCTTATTTTGCTACAAGCTAGCTAGAATTAGATAACGTCAGGTGTTAATAAGGAGTGGGTTGACTGTAGACTATCATTGGATTAAATACGTAGATAATAGAGATTTTGTCTATCCTCAATACTACTAAACCATATGTTTTGCATAATTAAAAGTAGTCACGTTTTATTCAATAAAACAAAGAAAATTATCTATTCCTCTCCTTGTCTTTGGTTGTTCTATACATAAAAGAGATTACTGTAGTCAAAGAACTGCAAATTTTTTTTCAGTCTTGGAGAGCAGCTTTCTACTTCCAAAGGCTTATATTGGTTCACGTTTAAGTTTCTATATTCATATTTCCTTGGTAAGAATTTTATTAATTAAATCATTATGAAGTAAAGGCTATCTTAAAAACCAAATTTTATGCATTTACTTAAAACTCAAACAAAAATGAAAACTAAATAATGAAATAACGGTTAATAAGGATTGAAGTAAAACGAAAATGACGTTGATATATTTGTCTGTAATTTTACAGAGAAATTAGTAAAATTATTATTTAACTTGGACCTACCTGAAAGTCCAGTGTATCGGCCAATGTTCGGCAAAGAAAACTAAATCTCTATTATGAAGAGAATAAACAACGTCAAATGTAAAAGTGGTTGACTAATGTAGTTACATATATATGGAATAAATAACTGAGTAAACAATGAGCAGTATTATTATTATTATTATTATTATTATTATTATTATTATTATTATTATTACTATTATTATTATTATTATTATTATTATTATTATTATTATTATTATTATTATTATTGGGAATAATGAAAAAATACCCAAATAAACACAGCTAAGTACCAAACTCTTACTCCTTTATTTTTGCTCAAATTAATATGCAAAATAGAGTGGTGCTCTTTCAAAGAATTACGTCAAAGACTTGAATAAAATTAAATAAAGAATTCCAAATCCGTCTTAAGAAAACTCTCAAGTTTCTTTTAAAAGTAAGTAACAAAGGAACTGCATGTATATTGTAGAAACTGTTTCCAGGAAATAGTTATGTACTATTTTCTAATGCCCCAATGAAAAAAAAATCTACTTTGAAAACTTTCTTGCTAAAAGATCCATTACTGTATTTCCAAGAAGCTTAAAAAGAGGGCCGTAGAGAATGACAATTGGGTCTATTTTTTTTAGGAAAGGTTTTATAGAATGTACGTTGGCTGCAAGGTGAGAGAGAGAGAGAGAGAGAGAGAGAGAGAGAGAGAGAGAGAGAGAGAGAGAGAGAGAGAGAGAGAGAGAGAGAGAGAGAGAGAGAAAACTCAAAAGGCAAAACTCTTTATTCTATTATAAGAGAGAGAGAGAGAGAGAGAGAGAGAGAGAGAGAGAGAGAGAGAGAGAGAGAGAGAGAGAGAGAGAGAGAGAGAGAGAGATCAGTGTATGTCTAATTAATAAGGTTCTTAGGTTATGCTTTGCAATCTTTTACAAAAAGAGGACAATATAACAATAGGGTAAAGTCTCAGTATATTATATTTTCATTGGACCCTAACTGTATAAATTCATTGACTTTGGGATAGGATGTACTCAAAATATCATGCTGTCACAGTACAGAAAATCGTGTGTAAATTCCTTATCAACTCTGATTGTCACAAGTATTGACAATACTCAGTAAACGCTATGAATCAGTCTGTATGTTAATCATCTCCTCCTGGTTAAGAGAAGTCTGTATGCAAACCTTTCATGCAAACCATTACGAGACAGAATATTAATCGCATAATTTAGTAAAAAAAAAAAAAAAAAAAGAAAAAAAGAAAAAAGGTTACAAGCAAAAAAAAAAAAAAAAAAAAAAAAAACGGGCTCTACCCATGAAGGTAAAGGCATAGATCACAATTTTAAAAATGGGAAACTCCTGAACAGAAAGGAAACAGATAAGCGGAGTGAATCCCCAAAGCTTTGCATAAAATAAATACAGAATTATTATTATTATTATTATTATTATTATTATTATTATTATTATTATTATTATTATTATTATTATTATTATTATTATTATTATTATTATTTTTATTATTATTATTATTATTTTTATTATTTTTATTAGCTAAGCTTAACCCTAGTTGGAAAAGCAAGATGCTATAAGCCCTAAGGCTCAAACTGGGAAAAAATAGTCATAAAAGGAATTTACAATTTACTTGATTAAATGTGGAGTTGCCATGCAAGTATGCTCTCCAAGTAAGAAATTATCAACAGATACTGGAAGTAAGGATTTTTTTGCTTATAAATCTTATGTGTCACAGATGAGTGGCGATGAATTCGATTATAGTCTAATCTTTCTGCTAAATCTAACTTTGTTACTACATTTAATCTTGTAGCAAATTTATTCCTGCTACTGTATCATATCTTACCATAAAATTTTATATCTTGCAGCTAAATCTAAAATTGATACTAAATTAATTCTTGGCCGCAAATCTATTTTTCTCATTGTATTTAATCTTGCACCTAAAATTTCCACTTGCCACCTAATTTCAAATTACTATCAAATTTAGTTATGTAAATATGCATTGATGGTTACTTTCAGGAAGAGAAACGGTCCTTTAAAAAAAAATTCTTAACGTAATGAATATAACTTCTCAAAGAAGATATTTTTGAAAGATAAGAAAATATACATTCCCCCATTTAATGTATAATCTTCTAAAGAATTATTTATCTGAATCTCGCAATTAGTTATATGATCCTCATATTTATGCCATTGTTTCTACTTTAAAACCTTTCTTCCTCATCTATTTTAGTTACACACCTTGTTTGGGCTTGAATATGTTAACCAATGTCTGAAAGCAGACAACTCTGTTCCATCTATTTTTTGGCATTCAAACTCATTAAGAGAGACTTTCGCCTCTGTTCATTAGATTCAATTAGGTTCCATTAGTTTGCCTTTATGTCCTGACTGGTAATGGAGAAATTATCTCTCGCTGACGGCATTGCTTGGCTGCGAGTGTACGGGAAATTCTACTTGTGTAATAAATCAGAATATAAAAAAATTGTTGATTTCGAATCAAATAATTGTAAAGATTTATGATGCAGAATTGAAATTTTCACTGCAAGAAAAAAGTATTGAAACTTATTCTTATATTACATTCATTCATAACACTAAAATTGGGGATGCTCTACAAAATTCAAAGTAGTTTTACTTTCTGGGGCATTCGGTGTAAATGAAACAATATCTTGTGCCGGATTTGTGTGCAAGATCATAATTTTCTATATTGCGAATTCAGATAAGATAGAATGTGTGGATTCATTTAGTTTTTACCATGTGGCCCGCAGCATTATAGCAAAGGCTGGTAGGGTTGATCCCTGGACGAGATTAGAGCAAATCATAGGGCAAGCTCACGCGGCGGAAGCAAGTATTGCCAACACATGATCACTTACCCGTATATAATCGCATTGCTCCTCTGTTCTGACAGACTCTACATTGATGTGCTGGGTACACCAGCCTCAATTGTCACTATTAAAACTTGACATTAGTAACTTACATAGGTTCCCCCATCATTAATTTCTAACGGGATGATTATCTTTGTTTTTATTTTCATCTCCGTGTGTAGGCAAAACCAGTATCTGATACCTTGACAAGAATTGGATGTGTCTATAATTTGTTCATTTCTTTTATGAAATAGAGTCTATATCATACAAGAAATGAACAAATGTAAAATCAAATCTTGCCTATAACAGAACGAGACTAAATCTTAGAGTCAAAACTAGTAGCCAATACCTTGCCTAGAATTGAATAGTTCTTTACTTTAGAAACACATGACTCAGCATCTAAACTTAGCTGAAATTAAATCAGCCTATTTCTTTGCAATGGAATTTTCTTTCTTATCCCTAAAACACAGAAAAGAATACGTGCTGGCAAAGGGTCATGAAAGGTTCATCATTTCTACCTCCTTCCTTTTCTCATTCAGTATGACAGACATTTCTGTTTACTTATTTTTGCGAGTGATTGTCTTTTGAGTAAAGAGGAACACGCAAAATCAACACAGCTTTTAGAGAGAAAGCATTGTTTGAAATGGACAAAGTACAAGAAGGCTTCTCCATCTGTGTTTGTGCGTTCATAGCAATTGCCAAAGGGTTTTATTTAATTTTCCGTAGATCTGACCATAGTTAGATTGGTCAATATTCAATAATAAATAGAATATAACCGTTATTTTTTCAATCAAAAAAAAGAAAAAAACATAACAAACTGATGTGTGCCTAGATCTTCATAGCATGTATCTAGATTTTAGAAGAGACCTGGTATATGAGGCAGGTAACTAAAATAAACACCCTTTAATGTGTAATTTTAACAAGAATAAAAAATAAGTTTTATTTCAGTCTGAGTAAGTTATCTGCTAAATAGCGGAATTTTTAGCTCCAAAACTCTTTGGTTTCTTGGCATTTGATCACAGTTTAAACTTCCGTAGTCGCAGTTTGAACTCATGTTGTAGCAGTCATGTTGTCAACTGATTGTTAACAAGTTGCTAATGGTTGTCCTCTTGATAGCACGGCTACATTGACTTTATTAGCATTCAGTCTGTAATCAGTTAGAGAGAATATTATCGGTTGCCTAATTAACGGAGTCTTGATATTCATGATCGCTGACGCAACTTCCAGCCAAGTGACTGGCAGGGCATAGTCTAGTCGCAGACCAGTTGGTAACCAGTCATAATACTGAATGCTGGGGTTTTTGACGGTATAGCCGGGGAAATAATGTCTAAATCTCCTTCTGTCATTTCATATATCTTCTGTGATAAGCAAAAGAGAATTACACCTAATAAAAGTACAATCTTATCAAATAATGGTTTGTTATTCGTTATATTTTCTTCAGGTCCATCAAACAATTTAGTAATCAAATAACCATTCTCAGAGTACGCAGTTCGTCAATATAAACCAATCTGAGTCACTCAATTCTTTAATAATGATAACATCACGCAATTTTAAAAAAACTCCACCAGCCACTACGTTTTTTATGAAATTTACATCGTCTCATTGCATTTAACCGAATAGCTTTTGCTCTCTCTCCTTCTCTCTCTCTCTCTCTCTCTCTCTCTCTCTCTCTCTCTCTCTCTCTCTCTCTCTCTCTCTCTCTCTCTTATTATTGCCACTGTTGCAAGAAGCCAGACTGGTGGCAGTTCTCACCCAACCTTCCATTTTCCATAAATTTACTGTAGCAGTATGTATGCTGCTGTATTTTAGCTAGCTCTCATTTACATTATAGGTTTTCGTATTTGTATTTTTCACCGAAAGATCTAATCTTATACAAGGCACTAAAGTTCTAGCAACTGTTTTAAATGGGAAGATTTTCTTTAAATTTTCAACTCCATAATTTTGAAAGCAAAGGTGGTATCTGGTACCCTTGCCTAGAATCTAATGTGTCGACTCTTTAAAAAACAGTTAAATCAGTATCTATTCCTGTCTCGATGGAATGAGTTTTACTCTTCCTGATTACACAGAGCACAATAAACACCATGGTCATCAGAATGAAGGTAGGCATGCAAGAATATTGTTACTTCTATTTTAGAAAATAAGCATTATTTGAGAGGCAAAAACTGGAAATTCCCTTTCTCCCTCCAAATGTATTTTCACATTAGTCAATGACCGGTTTCTTATAGTCATATATATATATATATATATATATATATATATATATATATATATATATATATATATATATATATATATAACCAATGATTCCAGCAGTCACACTCGAATGTCAACATAATGAGACTTATTTTTCCTCTTGTTTACGAAGCTGGAGGCGGTAATAACTCAGTCTGTTCAATTGTCGATTTTTTTTACTTTTTATTTTATCTACAGGATTGATCAAGCCGTTAGGTGTCGACTTGATGGAAAAATCTACCAAAGACTACCATTTTGATTTGGAGAGATCTTTTTGTCTAAGTATTATTCCTTAGCGTTAATGTAGGTTTGTGACTTTTAAACAAAGCACCAGTGTTTTGTTAGTGTCCATACTCATTAAATGAATAAATCACAATATAAAAGACAACCAAATAACATAACTGGGTGATTTCATGCTCCATTTGCATATCCCCTATCTCATTATCTTGCCAATTCATTCACCAAATTCATATTCTTTTTCCACTCTTTCCTTCCTTGCCATTTCCATTTGTCTTCCAATAATGCTCTCTGCACGGACAGAGAGGACGATAGTAATACCAGGGAACAGTATTTCTTCAGATTTTGTCATACGTTTGAGAGATGCAAGCTGGCACCCGAAGATACGAAGCTACTGCTTCATCAGACCGAAAGGAGAACTTACGATGTCTCCAGGAACGGTATGAAAGCTATATTTCTTGAATAGGAAGAGGGGGAAGACGGGGTGGAGCTTCTCGTGCAGAATTCTCAGACAGATACTTTCCATTATTGCACATTCACATACCCACGTACTCACACAATCACACAGTCTCTCTCTCTCTCTCTCTCTCTCTCTCTCTCTCTCTCTCTCTCTCTCTCTCTCTCAATGCCATCATCCCTTCAGGCTCCTTTGGATCTAATGTTCCAATTAGCCATTGGGTGCTTCCCGCGTCTTTCGAGAAGTAATGAAAGGAGACGCTATGAGTCGCTTTACATTAATATCTTGCCAGACTTATTGCTCCGGAAGAACGATTCCGCTATTATTTGTTGCCGTGTCAGCAACGAGGAATCCACACCAATGTAGAATCATTCTCTGAGATTATATGGACTCGCGAAAGCCTTCCTATCTGGAATTGCAATTGACTATTGATTTGGCGTCATAATGGTACATCTTCATCCTGGAATTCATCCGGCTTTGTCTCAGATATCAAGGTTCATTTCCTTGCTCACTGTACTCAGTTGGAGGTTGAAATCTTTCGAAAATATATCTATTAATTATAGCTAAAAATGGAGCAGCTTTTAAGAAAATCAGTTGTATACCTTTGTGTAATTGCCTCAGTTAATACTCAGTTGAACTGCATTGAGTTAAAATTTATTAAGCAATGTAGATTTATAAACAAACAAAAAGTTTGACCTGAATGATCATTTATCACTGATTCCAGGTGCTGAAGGGTTATAAATAATTAACTCTTGAGTTCCTTCTTTGAATTTTCAAAGTAATTTGAGCTGATATCTTTATTCTGTATATCAGTTTCCTATTTTTCGAAGATAATTTCACCTTGATTAAATTAATGTACGGTCTTCAATTCTATGCTATTCAATTCACATACTAGCAATTGAAAAAAAAAAAAAAAAAAAAAAAAAAAAAAAAAAAAAAAAAAAAAAAAAAAAAAAAAAAACTGGTGTTGATCAATGGAAACTTTACAATGTATTGGCTTAGACATCTTTAAATAGTCCAGCAAACTATCTATTTTTTATATCTTAATGTAAAATCCCATAAAATCAAACTATCATGCCAACGTATATGACCGAAATGCAATAAGGTATTTAATGAAATCCACTCTCTTTTCTTGATATACAATTGTGAAGGCCGCAAAGACAGAATAAAAATTATAGATAACGGAATTATTTTTTTTACTTCAGAAAAAAGCTACAATAATGTAATTATTCTATGCCATGATTTAAAAAAGGATTCCTTACACATGAGGGTACACTTGGGCACACTATTCTGTCTTATTTCTCTTCCTCTTGCTTTTTTTATGTTTTTCTAGATCTATTTGAATTTTGTTACTGTTATTAAAATATTACATTCCAACAGTTCTATACTTCTTTTGTAGTTTATATCGTTGTTTCCTTTCCTCATTAGGCTATTTTTTCCTTGTTGGAGACCTTGGGCCATTAGCATCCTGTTTTTTCGAACTAGGATTATAGCTTAGCTAATAATAACAACAATAATAATGAAAGAAAATTTATTAAGAATCAATGAATAAAGAAAACTTTTCCTAGTTAAGTGTTGGGCCACTTATTTTGATTAGTATCTGTAGTTTTAGAGAAGAAGAGAGCTGTAGGGTATTAAAAGTAACGTTGGTTGAATAAGGGCTCCTTTCCATTGTTCTTTTCTATCAATACTTCGATTATGAGCTATAACTACTGCCAGATATTAATAAAGATCGGCGACTTCCATTCTTCCATCGCCCTTACTAGTATGATTACTCCTTCATCTTAGTTCCCATTTAACCATTACCTTCATCGCTCTCACATGTATTAAATTTCCCTTATCAAAACACAGTAAAATATTACGTTTCCTAGGTATTGAAATGTAACACTTCCATAAAGGAGAGTTGGCTCAGCAGTTTCCTTATATAATGCATTCTAACCTCAGGATCTTAGATACCTCAATCCTGCTATATCCTGTTATATTGAAATGAATTTCTACTCTAGAATCTTATAACCGCTGAAGAAATGATTAGTGGCATCTGTCTATCGTTAAAAGTATGTAAGACTGTTGCCTCATCAGGTAAATCCTGAAGTGCAATTAGCATCAAAGTTCTGACTTCTTACATGGCTTCTGTTGAGATTATTAAGAGCTGCCTTGCCTTTCATTTGATTTGTACTGCAAGTGTTTCATACACGCTCGTACACTGAAACACTTTTCCTTTTTTCATCATATCACTCGCTCTTCCCCGCTCTGTTGATAGACCAACCTGTGTAAGCATGCTAGCTCATGTTCGATAATGTTTGAATTTTTGTGACCTTCATGCTTGCAAGTCTGTGTATATAAACTCAATGATTTTTCAATTAAGTTCAGTTGTATTCACCTCTCCTCTCAGTTATTACCTAATGGTGACCACCGGAGTGACTACCTCCCTCCCTTCTTCCCCCTCACAGCTGTGTCTTACTGTTTGATGATACTGCTCTCTGTCATTAAATATCCTATCAACGCCACATTCATGAAACTACCGCCTTTCACTAGTAGAGAGGCATTCACCTAGTTTCAGTGGGCCGAGATCCAGTTTCGCACCAACAGTGTGACTAAGTCAAGCACCAAAGCAGACCATGTTCACTTGGGGATCCCTGGGGACACTTTCTGGCAAATCTCCATTCACCAATTGTGTGAACCAGCCGTTAGGGATAACTGAGAGGCAAGATGAATGTAACTGAACTTTATTAAACCTATCATTGAGTTTATATACACGGTCGTACGAGCAAGCAGGTCTCCAAAATTCAAACAAAATCGAACATGAGCTAGCATACTTATATAGGTTAGTGTATTAACAGAGCAGGGAAGATACAGTAGTAAAATAGAAATAAAAAAAATTAAAACCGGTACAGTGTACAAGCGTGTATGAAATACGTCCAGAACATGGCTCCCCTCTAAACGTGACATACATGTGAAATAGGGCACCGTGCTCTAGAGGGGCATACTATAGACGATATGCAGACTTTTAGGCAATCAATTGAGACCCAGTCCTCTTTGCCACGCATGTTAATCTAAAAGGCTTTCGGCGTAAGACGACTCAAGAGGAATGGGTCCGTGCAGGAGGGGTGTTAGCTGTAGCTTGCTAAAGTTGTTGCGCAGGAAAACGTGTGTTGCTGAGTGCAGATCTGTAGGTATGTCTTACTTTGCTGAGGGCTTGTAAGTCTGACAGCATAGAGTAAATTTGTTCACAGTGTGACAGGCGTTGGCGATTGTCAGAGGAGATTGTATACGGTCACCATGTACCATTGCAGCTGCCGAGATATCCAGGGCTTTTTAGGAGTGATCCTTTGTCCAGGAGGGCCAGAGAAGCTGGGTAAACCTGCTGGAGTCCTTGAAGCTGGACTTCAAAGC
>NC_090725.1:53183446-53189164 GCF_036898095.1 Palaemon carinicauda | reverse complement strand
ACAATTTTAAAAAATGGGAAACTCCTGAACAGAAAGGAAACAGATAAGCGGAGTGAATCCCCAAAGCTTTGCATAAAATAAATACAGAATTATTATTATTATTATTATTATTATTATTTTTATTATTTTTATTAGCTAAGCTTAACCCTAGTTGGAAAAGCAAGATGCTATAAGCCCAAAGGCTCAAACTGGGAAAAAATAGTCATAAAAGGAATTTACAATTTACTTGATTAAATGTGGAGTTGCCATGCAAGTATGCTCTCCAAGTAAGAAATTATCAACAGATACTGGAAGTAAGGATTTTTTTTGCTTATAAATCTTATGTGTCACAGATGAGTGGCGATGAATTCGATTATAGTCTAATCTTTCTGCTAAATCTAACTTTGTTACTACATTTAGTCTTGTAGCAAATTTATTCCTGCTACTGTATCATATCTTACCATAAAATTTTATATCTTGCAGCTAAATCTAAAATTGATACTAAATTAATTCTTGGCCGCAAATCTATTTTCTCATTGTATTTAATCTTGCACCTAAATTTCCACTTGCCACCTAATTTCAAATTACTATCAAATTTAGTTATGTAAATATGCATTGATGGTTACTTTCAGGAAGAGAAACGGTCCTTTAAAAAAAAATTCTTAACGTAATGAATATAACTTCTCAAAGAAGATATTTTTGAAAGATAAGAAAATTATACATTCCCCCATTTAATGTATAATCTTCTAAAGAATTATTTATCTGAATCTCGCAATTAGTTATATGATCCTCATATTTATGCCATTGTTTCTACTTTAAAACCTTTCTTCCTCATCTATTTTAGTTACACACCTTGTTTGGGCTTGAATATGTTAACCAATGTCTGAAAGCAGACAACTCTGCTCCATCTATTTTTTGGCATTCAAACTCATTAAGAGAGACTTTCGCCTCTGTTCATTAGATTCAATTAGGTTCCATTAGTTTGCCTTTATGTCCTGACTGGTAATGGAGGAAATTATCTCTCGCTGACGGCATTGCTTGGCTGCGAGTGTACGGGAAATTCTACTTGTGTAATAAATCAGAATATAAAAAAATTGTTGATTTCGAATCAAATAATTGTAAAGATTTATGATGCAGAATTGAAATTTTCACTGCAAGAAAAAAGTATTGAAACTTATTCTTATATTACATTCATTCATAACACTAAAATTGGGGGATGCTCTACAAAATTCGAAGTAGTTTTACTTTCTGGGGCCATTCGGTGTAAATGAAACAATATCTTGTGCCGGATTTGTGTGCAAGATCATAATTTTCTATATTGCGAATTCAGATAAGATAGAATGTGTGGATTCATTTAGTTTTTACCATGTGGCCCGCAGCATTATAGCAAAGGCTGGTAGGGTTGATCCCTGGACGAGATTAGAGCAAATCATAGGGCAAGCTCACGCGGCGGAAGCAAGTATTGCCAACACATGATCACTTACCCGTATATAATCGCATTGCTCCTCTGTTCTGACAGACTCTACATTGATGTGCTGGGTACACCAGCCTCAATTGTCACTATTAAAACTTGACATTAGTAACTTACATAGGTTCCCCCATCATTAATTTCTAACGGGATGATTATCTTTGTTTTTATTTTCATCTCCGTGTGTAGGCAAAACCAGTATCTGATACCTTGACAAGAATTGGATGGGTCTATAATTTGTTCATTTCTTTATGAAATAGAGTCTATATCATACAAGAAATGAACAAATGTAAAATCAAATCTTGGCCTATAACAGAACGAGACTAAATCTTAGAGTCAAAACTAGTAGCCAATAGTTCTTTACTTTAGAAACACATGACTCAGCATCTAAACTTAGCTGAAATTAAATCAGCCTATTTCTTTGCAATGGAATTTTCATTCTTATCCCTAAAACACAGAAAAGAATACGTGCTGGCAAAGGGTCATGAAAGGTTCATCATTTCTACCTCCTTCCTTTTCTCATTCAGTATGACAGACATTTCTGTTTACTTATTTTTGCGAGTGATTGTCTTTTGAGTAAAGAGGAACACGCAAAAATCAACACAGCTTTTAGAGAGAAAGCATTGTTTGAAATGGACAAAGTACAAGAAGGCTTCTCCATCTGTGTTTGTGCGTTCATAGCAATTGCCAAAGGGTTTTATTTAATTTTCCGTAGATCTGACCATAGTTAGATTGGTCAATATTCAATAATAAATAGAATATAACCGTTATTTTTTCAATCAAAAAAAAAAAAAAAAAAAACATAACAAACTGATGTGTGCCTAGATCTTCATAGCATGTATCTAGATTTTAGAAGAGACCTGGTATATGAGGCAGGTAACTCAAATAAACACCCTTTAATGTGTAATTTTAACAAGAATAAAAAATAAGTTTTATTTCAGTCTGAGTAAGTTATCTGCTAAATAGCGGAATTTTTAGCTCCAAAACTCTTTGGTTTTCTTGGCAATTGATCACAGTTTAAACTTCCGTAGTCGCAGTTTGAACTCATGTTGTAGCAGTCATGTTGTCAACTGATTGTTAACAAGGTTGCTAATGGTTGTCCTCTTGATAGCACGGCTACATTGACTTTATTACCATTCAGTCTGTAATCAGTTAGAGAGAATATTATCGGTTGCCTAATTAACGGAGTCTTGATATTCATGATCGCTGACGCAACTTCCAGCCAAGTGACTGGCAGGGCATAGTCTAGTCGCAGACCAGTTGGTAACCAGTCATAATACTGAATGCTGGGGTTTTTTGACGGTATAGCAGGGGAAATAATGTCTAAATCTCCTTCTGTCATTTCATATATCTTCTGTGATAAGCAAAAGAGAATTACACCTAATAAAAGTACAATCTTATCCAAATAATGGTTTGTTATTCGTTATATTTTCTTCAGGTCCATCAAACAATTTAGTAATCAAATAACCATTCTCAGAGTACGCAGTTCGTCAATATAAACCAATCTGAGTCACTCAATTCTTTAATAATGATAACATCACGCAATTTTACAAAAACTCCACCAGCCACTACGTTTTTTATGAAATTTACATCGTCTCATTGCATTTAACCGAATAGCTTTTGCTCTCTCTCTCTCTCTCTCTCTCTCTCTCTCTCTCTCCTCTCTCTTCTCTCTCTCTCTCTCTCTCTCTTATTATTGCCACTGTTGCAAGAAGCCAGACTGGTGGCAGTTCTCACCCAACCTTCCATTATCCATAAATTTACTGTAGCAGTATGTATGCTGCTGTATTTTAGCTAGCTCTCATTTACATTATAGGTTTTCGTATTTGTATTTTTCACCGAAAGATCTAATCTTATACAAGGCACTAAAGTTCTAGCAACTGTTTTAAATGGGAAGATTTTCTTTAAATTTTCAACTCCATAATTTTGAAAGCAAAGGTGGGTATCTGGTACCTTGCCTAGAATCTAATGTGTCGACTCTTTAAAAAACAGTTAAATCAGTATCTATTCCTGTCTCGATGGAATGAGTTTTACTCTTCCTGATTACACAGAGCACAATAAACACCATGGTCATCAGAATGAAGGTAGGCATGCAAGAATATTGTTACTTCTATTTTAGAAAATAAGCATTATTTGAGAGGCAAAAACTGGAAATTCCCTTTCTCCCTCCAAATGTATTTTCACATTAGTCAATGACCGGTTTCTTATAGTCATATATATATATATATATATATATATATATATATATATATATATATATATATATATATATATATATATATACATATATATATATATACTGTATATAACCAATGATTCCAGCAGTCACACTCGAATGTCAACATAAATGAGACTTATTTTTCCTCTTGTTTACGAAGCTGGAGGCGGGTAATAACTCAGTCTGTTTAATTGTCGATTTTTTTTTACTTTTTATTTTATCTACAGGATTGATCAAGCCGTTTAGGTGTCGACTTGATGGAAAAATCTACCAAAGACTACCATTTTGATTTGGAGAGATCTTTTTGTCTAAGTATTATTCCTTAGCGTTAATGTAGGTTTGTGACTTTTAAACAAAGCACCAGTGTTTTGTTAGTGTCCATACTCATTAAATGAATAAATCACAATATAAAAGACAACCAAATAACATAACTGGGTGATTTCATGCTCCATTTTGCATATCCCCTATCTCATTATCTTGCCAATTCATTCACCAAATTCATATTCTTTTTCCACTCTTTCCTTCCTTGCCATTTCCATTTGTCTTCCAATAATGCTCTCTGCACGGACAGAGAGGACGATAGTAATACCAGGGAACAGGTATTCTTCAGATTTTGTCATACGTTTGAGAGATGCAAGCTGGCACCCGAAGATACGAAGCTACTGCTTCATCAGACCGAAAGGAGAACTTACGATGTCTCCAGGAACGGTATGAAAGCTATATTTCTTGAATAGGAAGAGGGGGAAGACGGGGTGGAGCTTCTCGTGCAGAATTCTCAGACAGATACTTTCCATTATTGCACATTCACATACCCACGTACTCACACAATCACACAGTCTCTCTCTCTCTCTCTCTCTCTCTCTCTCTCTCCTCTCTCTCTCTCCTCTCTCTCTCTCTCTCTCTCTCTCCTCTCTCTCTCTCTCTATGCCATCATCCCTTCAGGCTCCTTTGGATCTAATGTTTCAATTAGCCATTGGGTGCTTCCCGCGTCTTTCGAGAAGTAATGAAAGGAGACGCTATGAGTCGCTTTACATTAATATCTTGCCAGACTTATTGCTCCGGAAGAACGATTCCGCTATTATTTGTTGCCGTGTCAGCAACGAGGAATCCAGACCAATGTAGAATCATTCTCTGAGATTATATGGACTCGCGAAAGCCTTCCTATCTGGAATTGCAATTGACTATTGATTTGGCGTCATAATGGTACATCTTCATCCTGGAATTCATCCGGCTTTGTCTCAGATATCAAGGTTCATTTCCTTGCTCACTGTACTCAGTTGGAGGTTGAAATCTTTCGAAAATATATCTATTAATTATAGCTAAGAAATGGAGCAGCTTTTAAGAAAATCAGTTGTATACCTTTGTGTAATTGCCTCAGTTAATACTCAGTTGAACTGCATTGAGTTAAAATTTATTAAGCAATGTAGATTTATAAACAAACAAAAAAGTTTGACCTGAATGATCATTTATCACTGATTCCAGGTGCTGAAGGGTTATAAATAATTAACTCTTGAGTTCCTTCTTTGAATTTTCAAAGTAATTTGAGCTGATATCTTTATTCTGTATATCAGTTTCCTATTTTTCGAAGATAATTTCACCTTGGATTAAATTAATGTACGGTCTTCAATTCTATGCTATTCAATTCACATACTAGCAATTGAAAAAAAAAAAAAAAAAAAAAAAAAAAAAAAAAAAAACTGGTGTTGATCAATGGAAACTTTACAATGTATTGGCTTACATATCTTTAAATAGTCCAGCAAACTATCTATTTTTTATATCTTAATGTAAAATCCATAAAATCAAACTATCATGCCAACGTATATGACCGAAATGCAATAAGGTATTTAATGAAATCCACTCTCTTTTCTTGATATACAATTGTGAAGGCCGCAAAGACAGAATAAAAATTATAGATAACGGAATTATTTTTTTACTTCAGAAAAAAGCTACAATAATGTAATTATTCTATGCCATGATTTAAAAAAGGATTCCTTACACATGAGGGTACACTTGGGCACACTATTCTATCTTATTTCTCTTCCTCTTGCTTTTT
>NC_090725.1:53155946-53178446 GCF_036898095.1 Palaemon carinicauda | reverse complement strand
TAAATATATATATATATATATATATATATATATATATATGTATATATATATATATATATATATATATATATATATATATATATATATATATATATATATATATAAATCTATATATATATATATATATAGAGAGAGAGAGAGAGAGAGAGAGAGAGAGAGAGAGAGAGAGAGAGAGAGAGAGAGAGAGAGAGAGAGAGAGAGAGAGAAAGTAAAGGTGCTCAATGTAACATAAAATATAAAATTCATTAATATAGATCGATGCTTATAATCAAGGTTCTTTTACGAAAAAGAAAAATACTCGGTAATAATAATCCTCCATCGTCCCCTTACTGAAATCGATGCTTTTGAATTTGTGAATCGGTCTACGTGACTTGCCTCTTCAGATTTAATGATCTCAGAAATCTAAGAAGGCAAGTCGAGTCCTTAATAAGATTTTTAAAGGTTAGGGATCAAGCCGTAGTCCAGACAAGAAGTGGAAAAATTATATAAGGAAAATATGAAGAAAGAAATCATTGTTCAATACTTTGCGTTTGGTCTGACGGGGAATGTAATGTATAATATAAATTACTAATGAGACATTCATCAAGATAGGTGTAGAATCTAGAGATGAAAGAGTCAGAGGTTTTATCCCCTAATCTTTAATGCTCCAGATATTTAACGATGAAAACAGCTAAATCATCCATCTTTTCATAGGTTTGAACAGTTAAAATAAAAGGGATAAACTTTTTGCAGGTCATAGAGAGAAAATGGAATGGGGATAAGTGATGTGGTATTCGTTTGTGATCAGATTTTACTCTCGTGTAGGAAAAGTGACTTTTCTCAAAATACTGTATATAAACATATTTATACATGGCGTTTGATTGTTGGTGGATTGTTTTTAGAGGGTGTAGTTGTTTACTGATTGTATTCCTTTTAACTTAGGCATCCAACAAGGCATTAAGAAAATATTTACTTGATACCTAGCTAAGCTACAACCCTAGTTCGAGAAGTAGGACGCATCAAGCCCAAGGGATCCAACATGGTAAAATAGCCCAATGAGCAAATTAAATAAGGAAATAAATAAAGCAGACTACATGGAAATTAATGAATAAATAATATCACATATTTCAAGATCAATAACATTAGAATAATTCTGTCATACTACAAATAAACTTTGAAGAGATATTTATGTATGTAAGCCTGTTCAACATTAAAAAATTTGCTGGAAGATTGAACTTCTTTCCACAATCTGGTCACAGCTGGAATAAAACTTGTAGAATTTTATGTTGTATTAAGTTTAATGATGGAAAAGGGATGACTATTATTATTAATTGCACACCTAGTACTGAGTACAGGATGGTACAGTTTGGGAAGATCTTAATGAACATGATGGTCAGAATTATGAAAAATCTTATAAAACATCCATAAAGAACTAACTGAATGACGCTGCCAAAGATTAATATCTAGATCAGGAATAAGAAATTCCATAGACTGCAAGTTCTTATCAAACAAATATATATGAGATTCGGCAGCTGAAAACTAGAGGGAAGAACAATACTTGAAACAAGGCAAAAGATAGAATTGAAACACTTTTTCATATTAGATTGATCCCCAAAATCTTACAAAAGACTTTTTCAATTGAAATTTTTTTATGCAATTGAAGAAGAAACAGACCAAATATGTTTCCCAATTTTAAAGGAGTTGTACAGAGCTAAAGAAACATTATCAATTCAGAGATCTGAATGTTGAGGAGCCACTGTCCTCGACCAACTCACAATCATACTTTAAGTTTTGTTAGGGTTCATCTTTATATCCCATAGTTTCTACTATCTACTAATTTTAGATAGATCTCTATCAAGAGATTCAGCAAAGATAGATCTACATTCAGGATATGGCATTCAGGCAAAGAAAATTGCACCATCTGCATATGCAAAGAGACTGCTTTCTTAACCAAATCACATACGTGTATGTAGAATGAAAAATATTGTGCTAAGAATACTGCCCTGAAGAACACCAACTATCACATTCCTATACTCACTATGGTGCCTATCAACAATAACTCTTTGCAGTATATTACATAAAAGAAAAAAAAATGATGCTAAGAAAAGACCCACCTACTCCCAACTATCTGAGTTTGAAAACAAGGGCTTCATGATTAACACGGTTAAAGGGGGTACTGAAAACAAGACCAATCACACGAACTTCTTGACCCCGATCAGGGGATTTCTGCACAGCACTGGAGATTGTATGAAGAGCATCACATACTCCAAGGCCTTTGGGAAAGCCAAATAGCAAACTCAGGAATAGATTATTAATCTGAGCATACCTTTTTAGACATTTTGCCGAAAGACATTAAAAATCTTCATATTATGTGGGAGTTATGAGAATTTAGCTGTAATCAGCTAGTACTACTGAAAACACATTTATCTAATAGAATGAGGTTTGTTATGGATTTTATTCTTCTGCTAACATGGAAGAATAATAGATTCTACATTTCTGAGCAACGGAGTGGTATTGGCCGGCAAGGTTTTCCGCCGTTTAAAAGTTATGGCCGTCAGTTCTTCCCGGTACTCTACACCTCAAGCCGACAAGAGGATCCAATATCTACGGGGAACTTTTCACGCCTTTTCAGACATCTGGTTACTTTGAGGTTGGTCTTAATTTTTGCACACATCAATTAAGGTGTTGAAGTAATTCTTCTTCACATCCATATCACCAGCCCCTTATATTAAATATCATAACTTTTATAGTGTACTTCCATTATTGTATTTTAAGAGATCTTTTTATGCATTGTCCTGATTTATTTCATGAAAGCATATTTTTCTTGGCAAGGTTTATTCCATTGAGATAGGCTAATCAAAAGTATCTTTTTTAAGAGTTATGTGTTCTGAGATTGTATTTGTAGCGTTGTATCTAATGTTATGGATCTCGTTATTTTTATGATAGTGATGTTTTGATAGGTTGAGAGAGACTCAAAACGAAGGGACATTGGTTCAGTGGCATGAACACCGCATCTAGGTGGCATCCAAAACATTCAAGAAGTAAGATTACTGAGAGTATATTATTACAATGATAAATGCTTATATTTTAGTCGCTCTGATCATTGTCTCCTGGAGGTTTATTCATAGAATATATTACTCTGAATACCACTTTTATTTTTACTTTTTCCTTTATAAATAACTTGTATTAGACGTCCTTTAGAGTGTTTTTTTTTTTAAGTGTCTTACTTTGGTTGCTTGTTAGGGATTTTTAGCAAAGATGGTTCATATAACTTTTCTGTTATCTTAGTTCCCTTTTATATATTCTCTGGCTTTTGTTTTATTGCTATTTTTTCCTGCTCATAACGTCCCATCTTCAAATCATATCATTTTCTGTATAACTTTTCTTCAAAAGATCTAATTTCGGAAGAAAAATTGGGCCATTGCTCTTGGTTTGAGGCAAAGTGCCAACGGATGTATGAGACACTTAGACGTAAAGAGCATACACTAGCTACTTATCTAGAGGCTCGTAAGTTCAATGTAAATAGAAAGTCAACGTGCTTCTCAAGGGACTTTGTTAAGGAGCGAGGCTCAGTTTCAGGAGACGGAAATGACAAGGAATGTTGCGATAATTCAGGATTACGAGATTTATAACTGCCTTCCTGACCTCGTAACTAAGAGAGAGAGAGAGAGAGAGAGAGAGAAAGAGAGAGAGAGAGAGAGAGAGAGAGAGAGAGAGAGTGTGTGTGTGTGGGGGGGGGGGTGGATATTTAATGATGCTCCCTGAGAATAAATCTAAGCTTTCCTTCACTAAATCTCGAGGGAGGAGATAGATTGCAAACCATCGCAAGAAAAAGACGACCGTCAATGCATCAAGAAATATTGCAGTCTATATTGCATCTGTTGCGACAATAAACTTGCGCAAGAGGAAACATATCTTCGTCTTTATTTGCATAAACTAATTTCAATTTTTCAACAGAGGGAATCATTCCTCAGGGAGAGGGGAAGATGGTTGAAGTGGGAAGAGCTGTTATGTACATCGTCCATTTTTTTTTTCTTTTTTTTATTCTTGGTTAATAGATTTGACGTGGAAATTATGGAGGAGATTTAGGTAAATGATTGAAAATCGGATCTTCATTTCTCAATGTGATGCGACGGAGTTTTTTTATACTGTAAAGTGATATAGTCATTTATGAATGCCGCTCATGAATGGCAAAGCTAGCAGGAAAACGCCTTCGAGACTGATCAATTTTTATCAGCACCTAGGCCCCCTCCCCACCCAAGCTATGACTAATGAGGGGTAGCTAATGACAGCTGATGACTAAGCAGGTAGACTAATAAGCACCCCCGAAACCCCGACAAGGGTGGTGAGGTTGTAGACACTATAAGAAAGTATCGAGCTTGAGCCGGACTCGAACCCCGGTGCGGCAATCGCCAGTAAGGGACGTATCCAATAGGCCACCACAACTTTATGCTAGAGACATGGTAGAGGCCCAAGAATATCTTTTGTTCTGCAGATTACTAACTAATTTTTTTAGCTCCCATATTATCTAAAGGGTTTGAACGCCTTTAGACAAAACGTCTAAATAGGAATGCTGTTCACTTGTTTCAAATTTAGGTTTAGCAAAGGCCTTGGAGTATGTGATGCCCATCTTGAAATTTTCAATGCTGTATAGAAATCCCTTGATTGGAATTAGGAAGTTTGTGTGATTGGCTGGATCTTATTGCTCTCTTTGGCTGTGTTAATCATGAGGCTCTTTTTTTCAAACTCAAACAATTGGAGTAGATATGTCTTTTCTAAGAACGTTGCATATGCAGATGATGATACTCTCTTTACGTCAATTCTATCTCCTGAATTTAGACCTGGAGTTGCCTACTACCTTCATAGAGATCTATTTAAAATTTGTACAGAAGGCAAATCATGGGGCATCAACTTGAACCCTAACAGGACTCAATATGTGATTGTGCATTAGTAATGTTCTTTAACTCTATATGACGCATTTAGAATCTTAAACATGATTATTGATTGGAAATATACTTTTGAGAAACGCATTTGGTCTGTTTCTTTTTGTATTGCAAAAGAAATTGGCAAATTGAAAATGTTATTTAAGATTTTCGGTCAACACTCAATTTTGTGTAAGTTTTGATTCTTTCATTCTACCTTGTTTCGAGTATTTTTCTCCTGCCATATCATCAGCTGCTTGATCTCATCCTCATATGTTAGAAAACGACTCGCTGTCTCTTGAACTGCTTATTCATGATCTTGCTATGAATCTCTGGTACCGTCATTCAGTTAGTTCTTTATGCATTTTGCTTAAGATTTTTCATAGTTCTGACCAGCCTTTACATACAGGTCTTTCCATACTGCACCACCCTCTATGTAGCACTAAGTGTGTAGTGAATTCTGACACTCAAGTCTTCTCCGTCATAAGGCTCAACACGACATAGTGTTTTAGAAGTTTTATTCCTGGTGTGACCAAATTGTGATATGATCTTCATAGTCAGGAAGTTCAATCGATAGGTTTCAGAAGTTCAAACTTTTGTCAAATGTTTTTAGTTTGTATTTTAACAGGCACACATAATGTACTCCTCATTGTTAATATATGACAGATCTATTGTAATGTCGTTACTGATCTTAAGATATTTTATAATCATTATACATTACTTTTCATATAGTTTATTCCTTTCCCTATAGATTTTCCTCATAGGGCTATTTCTCCCTGTTAGTTCCCTTGGAGTTAGAGTATCCTGCTTTTCCAACTAGTCCTGTAGCTTAGGTAGTTACGCAAATGCACTCACACTTGCCCAGAGAAACATATCCTAACATATATATAAATATGTATAATATATATACTGTATATATATATATATATATATATATATATATATATATATATATATATATATATATATATATATATATTTATATATATTTATATATATTTAAATATATATATATATATATATATATATATATATATATATATATATATATCTATATATATATATATATATATATATATATATATATATATATATTTAAATATATATATATATATATATATATATATATATATATATATATATATATATATATATATCTAAATATATATATATATATATTTATATATATATATATATATATATATATCACCCACGAATGGCATTTAATACCGAATTCTATCTTGGGAATATATATCCACTTGGAATTCATTTAATGGTAACAGCTTCTGGCCGGCTCAGTCGGTAGAGTCGTTGCTGGCATGGTTTCCGGCCCACAGGCAAGGGTTCGAATCTCCACCCAGCCAGAAGCTGTTACCATAAATTGAATTCCAAGTGGATATATATTCCCAAAATAGATTTCGGTATTAATTGCCTTTCGTGGGTGATATTTACACTGATTGATATATATATATATATATATATATATATATATATATATATATATATATATATATATATGTATATATATATATATATATAGAGAGAGAGAGAGAGAGAGAGAGAGAGAGAGAGAGAGAGAGAGAGAGAGAGAGAGAGAGAGAGAGAGAGAGAGGGGGGGGACTCAACATTTTCAAATTACAACATTCTGGAATTTTTAATCAGGTTTTAATAAGAGAATCAGATGACATGATGTTTACTGACAGAGCCTTACCAGAACGTTATTTTCATTTTGTTGTCTTTCTGCGGTATTCATTTTTGTTTATGTTATTAATGGATACAATGGCAATAGATGGGAGCATGACTGTATCGTAGTAAGCTATAGATAAGGATCTTTACCTTCGAAGCATTGAGAATGAACACTAATTCACTCGCTAGCACACTGTTACTCTTAACAAGTTATCTTTCTTTTCTCCACTATAGAACTGTTTTTGTCACAATAAGCAATTTGAATATTCTAATTTTATCTAATTTTATTATATCATTACTTTTAATCACTACCATTAAAGCATACTGCAAGTTAAACTGCCATAATTAAGTCAAACCTTAAATTCATGTTGTCTTCTGCTCAACGAATTCTCCTTTTATCACACAGATTGCTTTCTTATATTTAGTCTTAGAAGACAAAAGGTGAGAATTTAATTTCGTATCAACAGGCCCTTTTTTAAACCTTTTTAAAAGAAGTTTCCCTAATATCTTATCACTCGGTTCTAAAAAGGAACAAAAGAAGGCAGCGCCCACTGGCGTATGTAAACACTTGAAAATAAAAAGGACACCATTCCTGTACATTTCAGTTTAATGTTTGCTTTACCTCTCATGTGGTTTGTTTCTTTCTATGCTCAAAATATTTTTTTTATGTGAAAGAGAGTAGCACTATTTCAATAATGGATCTCTCTCTCTCTCTCTCTCTCTCTCTCTCTCTCTCTCTCTCTCTCTCTCTCTCTCTCTCTCTCTCTGACGTTATGTTGTACATTGTAAATGGAATTTCAAATAACAGGTTTCATAAACAATTTAAAAACTTGACCTTGAATTTAAAAGAGTAATTAAAGCTTGACTTCTCAAGCATATTTTTTTTTTACTGAACTTTATTTTAACAAAACAGAATTCATTTCTCCTAAACTCCCACATTAGATAGCATTAATAATAATAATAATAATAATAATAATAATAATAATGATAATAATAATAATAATAATAATAATAATAATTTACCTTTAATTGTCCCTCAGTAGTGTTCTTAGCTCATAGCTTTTTCATGATTCGGATATGAAATTTGATTTGGCCTCGAAAACAAATTTGATGCGTATCCATGTAATGCTACATTACTTACCCCAGTAAAATACCTTGGGTGAATAGAATTGTGGTTGCTTCATCTCTTGACACAGATATCTTTAATTAAGAGGCAATAATTAAACTTTAAAGCAATCATAGATTTACACTTAGTAGTTTCATGACAGTAGGTAAGGATGCACAAAAAAGCTAGTATCTCAAACAGAACTCACCGGGAGAGATGTCATGAAACTAAAAGTTAACGACCCGCACATGGCTTCGTAGTCGTAGTTTTCGACATACCATTAATCATAGTGCAGATTACCCTTTCTTGATAACAGATATGTACCGAAGGAAGAACAACAATTAATCCTAGCTCAGAATTTAATGGTAAAATATATTGGGAACAATACAGTATTTAAAAGCTTACGCAAATACAAATACAAAAAAAGGGAAATAATACTCCCCTGCGGAAAGCAAACAAATTCATACTCTGGATACACAGTCCTTGGGAATAGATCATAATTTCTCTCCTCGCGGCATAGTCAAGAATAAAATCAAGGATTTAAAAAAAGAAAAAAAAAGAAAAAAGAAAAACAAATACTTAACTCACCCCTAATGTGTAGATTGGGTCTGAATAGGGCACAACATCAAGGAATACTCGAGAGAAGTTATGCATTAGCTTTCTGAATCAGATGATCACCACACTGCATTCCAAGTAAAGTCAACTTAGTCTCTAATAACACGATAAGTCGACATGAATCTTTTCTCGTATTGAGTTACTAGGCCAAGTAAGTCTGATAGGTATAAACTATGTGCTTGCAGTATTATTTTCATCTGTTAAGCTTTCGATCAAACTAGTGGCCAGACAGACAGACAGAGATAAGCATTGTTGAGGTACCACATATCATTACGCCACAGACACCTGTGGTTGGTGTCAACTTTTCCACCTGGCACACAGTAAAGGACCCGCATGCTATGACCTTATGGAAGGACACACTTTCCCTTTTTGAGGGTTGAATATAAAAGTGTCCTCACGCGATAAAGGAGTGGTAGTTGCCACCCAATTTTAAAAACCTAGCTAACAAAAAGCTAAGGCCTGTGTGCGTTTATGTCAAGTGAAAGTAAAATCCATTGTACTATTGGCAATGAAAATTTCATGAGCATTAATTCTCCCCCGTATCTTGATCCCTGCGAAATAATTGTTTAACACATATTTTTTTTTTATTTAAGAGATTAATTCAACTGACAAATAGATTCCAGGCGCTGATGTAACTTTCCCTGATATTCCATATATGCTGTTAAAAACCTGTCAATGTGAAAACCATTTGTTTAAGAAAGAAAAGAAAAAAGCAAAGATAAAATCTTAACAACTCGTCTAAAGCCTTGGGAGATTAAATCCTCCCTGGATTTCTTGTCTCTTTTCATTTTTGGAATTTATTTTGCCAGGAACATTTTGAGTGAGTACGAAAATCAAAGTGATGTCAGAGGTTAACTATAAAGTCCTTGTAAATTAGTATAGGTATATTTATTGTATCAAATTAAAATACTTTGAATTTTAAAAGGGATTGGTAAATTAATGCAAATTTCGACCCATGAGTTACTCGTGTATTAAGTCAATATTAAAATGATTTTTACAAAATTAAAAAAGATACAGTAAATGTTTTCATAGGAGTCAGATTGATGAAATGCTATAAGTAATATCACAACTCATCGTTAGCCCCATGCCTTGGCAATTCGAGTTAACATAACCCAACAAGTGGGGCAAACAGTGGAGCGCAGACCTTCACCGTGGCAGCGTATTTCTAGACCTATTGCTAGACCACGACCTTCGACCTAGGACTTTCAAAATTCAATTCCTTCCACCTCTCAACAATATAATTAAGCCCTGGAAGTATTACAATTCTATGAGAAAAATTATAGCCAGGAAGTTGCACATACACAAACAACCCTTTGCTCTACCTTGACCTTGATTTATGAGCTGGGACTTTCAAAATTGAATAATTTCCACGTTTCAACATAACAGTTAAATCCTTGAAAGTTTCACTACTCTGAGTGAAATTGTGGCAGGAAAGTTGTTCGCATACAAAAAACACAATCAAACAAACATACAAACAACGGTGTACCAACCGTGTGTCACACAATTGTACATAATTATTTTGTATATATTATGCTTGTATCTGCGCTCTTCCCTCGCACTAAAAAGAACCTGAATGATCATGTCTCCGTTTTGCTCTGTAACATTGTCTGTCTCTAGAACAGGTCATGTCCTGTTGCCTTGAGGTTTTGTATATAAAGAAGAGTGTTCCTTAATAAATAACTCAGTCGTTTCCAATCTGCCTTTGAGTTCACAAATCCTCTCTCGGCCCGTCACATTGGTGACCCCGGAAGTCGACTCGCTCCCACTGCCTTCCACCCCCACCTCCCTCGCCCCTCCATCGTTGGTACTATGACGGACGCGGACTCTACCCCAGCAGTTGGCACTGCGGCCGCTCCATTGAAACTCACCGTTCGCTAGCGGAGAAGCGTTTGCATGGTTTCAACGCGCTGAAGTCCACTTTCGTATCAGGGGCGTGACTCGCTCAACCACCAAAGCGGATTATGTTCTCGCGGCGATACCCAAGGACACCTTCCCAGAAATATCCGACTGGCTTTGTGAACAAGGAGACACCCCAATAGCGTATGACGTCCTCAAATCATACCTTCTGCAGCAGTACTCGCCGTCGCCAGCCGCCCGTATAGCAAAACTTTTTCAGCTCTCGCAACAACCGTTGGGGGACCAAAGGGCTTCGCTTGCCCTCAGGGAAATGACCAGTATCGCTCGCCTTCAACCTGCCGCAGACAGCTCTCCTCGTGAGGTGAACCTACTCCGTGCCCTTTGGATACGCCGTTTACCTGAACCTGTGCGAGCTGCCATACCCGATGTCGATAGTTTACCCATAAAGGACTTGATGACCAAAGCCGACGCCCTTATGGACAGCCACTTCAAGACCTCCATCAACGCCTCCACCCCTGACGACGAGGATGCCTATTCAACGTCAACCAAAGCTGACATGAATGCCGTAGGACATACACGCCTACCCCGTGACGTGCCGAAGCGGCGACAAAGCCGCCCACCACCCACCAATCGCTGGCACCCCAACGAACGACTTCTACAGCCACTTACTACCTCCCATCCGCCGCAGCTTTGCTACTACCACTTCAGATTCAGGGCAACCGCGAAGAAATGTGCCAAAAATTGTCAGTGGCCAAAAAACGTGTAAGTAGGCCATCGCTTGTGGCGGAGGCCTCCCGTGTTTCTAATCTTTTCTTTTTACAGGATGCAGGAACGGGCGTGCGATTTTTGGTAGACACGGGTGCTTGTCGTTCTCTTTTGCCAAGGAAACTCTTCAAGGCACAACGTAGTCTGTCTACATCTGCCGACGTCTGCTTGGTAGCTGCCAACGGATCTGCGATACCCACCTACGGTTACGAGAACCTCACATTATCGTTCGGAAACGGTAAATTCAATTGGAAGTTTCTCGTTGCTGACGTCACAATGCCAATTCTCGGTGCGGATTTCCTCTTTCATTTCCACCTTCTGGTCGATGTCGCCCACCGACGATTGGTCAACGCAGACTCGTACTTGTCGACACCTCTTCAACCCGCCCCCTCTAACCTCGCTCTCCACATCAGCGCTCCCACGGATGCCTACGCCCACCTTCTCACGTCGTACCCGGAAGTTTTCCGTCCAGAACTTCGCCAAACGCCCACGGTTCCTGCCAAGCACGGTATTTATCACCATATCAAGACGACGGGACCCCCCAGCCTTCGCAAAATTCAGACGTCTGGCACCGGAACGATTGGCAGCCGCCAAACAGACGTTCGCCGAAATGGAGAAAATGGGCCTTTGCCAAAAGGCCTCCAGCCCATGGTCGTCACCCTTACACATCGTTCTGAAGAAAGATGGCTCCCTCCGTCCGTGCGGGGATTACAGGCGCCTGAACATGCAAACAGAGCCCGATTACTACCCCCTCCCAAACATTGCCGATGTAACCTCCTACCTGCACAAAGCGAAGGTTTTCTCTACGCTCGACCTCCTGAAGGGGTATTATCAGGTGCCTATGAACCACGAAGACATCCCCAAGACCGCCATCACCACTCCGTTTGGCACATACACCTTCAATTACTCCTGTTTTGGCCTTCGTAATGCTGGGGCAACGTTTCAACGTTTCATGGATGGCATCCAAGGGGACCTCCCTTTCTGTGTATGTTATGTGGACAACATACTTGTGTTCTCCTCCTCAAAAGAGGAACACCTCCGTCACCTGCGCAACGTGCTCGACCGCCTGCAACAAAACGGCCTTGTAGTCCGGTACGACAAGTGTACCTTTGGCGCCAACGAAGTGTCGTTCTTAGGGCACCGTATCACTCCTGAAGGAGTCCATCCCCTCCCTGAGAAGGTAGCAACCGTTCAGAATTTCCCCACGCCCTCGACCGTCAAAGCTCTGCAGGAATTCTTGGGCATGATCAACTATTATCACCGTTTTCTGCCAGCCATTGCCGCCACTCTTGCTCCCCTCTACGCCTCCCTCAAGGGCAAGCCAAAGGACCTGAAGTGGGGTCCCCTTCAAGAAGCAGCCTTTTGCAATGCAAAGAAGGCCCTATCCACTGCTGCGGCTCTCACTTTTCCTATCCCACACGCCCCTCTCCTTCTCTCCACCGATGCCAGCGACGTCGCTATTGGTGCAGTACTCGAGCAGGTGGTCAAAGGCTCGCCCCGCCCATTGGCCTTCTTCAGCAGAAAACTATCCAAGGCAGAATCGGGTTATTCTACCTTTGATCGAGAATTGCTGGCGGTGCACTTGGCTGTCCGTCACTTTCGCCATTTCTTAGAAGGTACGCCCTTCGTCATTCGTACAGACCACATGCCTCTGGTGCACGCCTTCACTCGACAGTCTGACGCCTGGTCCGCCCGTCAACGCCGACATCTCTCCGCCGTGGCTGAATACAATTGCACCCTCCAATACGTCCCTGGGAAAATTAATTCCGTTGCCGATGCCCTGTCAAGAAACACGTTGGCTGCCGTTCAACTGGGATTGGATTACAACGCCCTGGCTGAAGGCCATCGACAGGATCCAGAGTATCAAGCTTGTAGGACATCCTGCACGTCCCTCCGTTGGGAGGATTTTCCCCTCGAAGACTCCAACACCACCCTCCTCTGTGACGTCAGTACTGGTAGACCGCGACCTTGGATTCCTGCTCCCATGCGCCGACAGGTGTTTGATTTCATCCACGGCCTTTCACATCCCTCGTGCCGTTCTACTGCATAGCTGCTGAAGGCAAAGTTCATTTGGCACGGCATTTCTAAGGATGCTAAGGATTGGGTCCGTGCCTGTACTTCTTGCCAAACTTCCAAAGTACATCGACACACGGATTCAGGAGTGGGCACCTTTCCTCAACCTCAGCGTCGTTTCGCACACATTCACGTCGACGTTGTAGGCCCCCTACCCACATCACAAGGACATCGTTACCTGTTTACCGTCATCGACCGCTCCACTCGTTGGCCTGAAGCCATTCCCATGGAAACTGCAACGTCCCCCTCATGTACATCTGCCTTACTCTCTGGATGGATTTCAAGATTCGGTATCCCTGAGCATATTACTTCTGACAGGGGAACAACTTTCACCTCTCAATTATGGACGTCATTAGCGAATCTCCTGGGCATCACCCTACATCAGACAACGGCCTACAACCCCGCTGCCAATGGAATGGTTGAACGTTTTCATCGCACCCTCAAAGCAGCTTTGATGTCCCGCTGCAAGGATTGCAACTGGTTTACTCAGCTTCCCTGGGTCCTCCTTGGACTAAGGACCACTCCTAAAGATGCCCTCGACGTCTCGGCAGCCGAAATGGTATATGGCGACCCGTTGGTCGTCCGAATTTTTTCCTTCTACAACCTCCTCCGACGATCTCCAGCGCATAAGTCCCGTCGTGAGAAAATTTACTCCATGCCGCCAGACTTAGAAGCCCCCAGCGAAGCATCACATACCAACGGACTTGCACTCTGCAACGCACGTCTTCCTGCGCAACGACACCAGCAAGCCACCACTAACGCCCCCTTACACGGGCCCTTTCCTTGTGATCTGACGCAGTCCGAAAGCATTCCTCCTAAACATTTGGGGCAAAGAAGACTGGGTCTCCATTGATCGTCTAAAACCTGCTTATCTTCTGCCAGATGACCCGCCTACAGTTCGCCTCTCTAGATCAGGGTGCCCTATTTAACATGTACAGTATGTCATTTTTAGGGGGGGAGCCATGTACCAACCGTGTGTCACACAATTGTACATAATTATTTTGTATATATTATGCTTGTATCTGCGCTCTTCCCTCGCACTAAAAAGAACCTGAATGATCATGTCTCCGTTTTGCTCTGTAACATTGTCTGTCTCTCGAACAGGTCATGTCCTGTTGCCTTGAGGTTTTGTATATAAAGAAGAGTGTTCCTTAATAAATAACTCAGTCGTTTCCAATCTGCCTTTGAGTTCACAACTCCTCTCTCGGCCCGTCACAACGGCGTAAACATAACACGTTTCAACATAACAATAAAATCCCGGAAGGTTCTACTACTCTATAAGTTAAATTATGGCCAGGAAGATGTCCACTCACATACAAACAAAAACAACAGCGAAATCATAACCTCCCTTCCAACTTTGTTAACGGATGTAAAAAGAGGATATACTATATTTGCACATAGTGAGAAAGACACTAAACCTCGTATAACTGGAGTAATATATTCAAGCTCAATGCTCGAGACTAACAAATCACGGAAGCTCTCCAAATTACGCCCTTACATACAAATGAGTAATTAGGAGTCCTGATTGTTCCAGAAAATAATGTATGGTTACGGGGTGGTTGCGTTGGGGTGGTGGAGAAATAATAGACGTGATTAAATGAAATTATAACTAAGGCATTTACAATACTATGGGTCTCCAGAGGTCTTATTTTTATAATTTTTAAGTTTGCTCAATATTTTCTTATAAGATTTGTTTTTTATCATTAAAAAAGGGAACTTCGATACATAGACTCCAAAACTGTTCAAAATCTTTGAGTGTTTCAATATTACCAATTTTCATACATGTTTTTTCTCGTGACTTTTATTTTTCCCGCTCCGCCCCTCAGTTGAACGAGTTACTGAGAAAATGCTAGATATCTATATGTAAGGAAAAGAAGCTTTTTCTTTAGGTGCGGGCTAAATAAAGCCATTGTGAAACTTTTAGTGTTGTCCTTTGTATAAAGCATTGACTATCCCAAATGTTTCAATATCCAGGGTGTGTGAGATTTTGATTAATCTCGGTAGAACATTTTCATTGAAATAAGTGATGCTATTGATGATCTTGCACTTTTTTATACAATTACAATAATTCAAGTAAATTTTGAATAGATTTCTGTTTTACTTTCCTGGCCGACTATATTTCCAAAAGGGTTTATCTAAACCCTGATACCACATTAGATATATTCCGGAGAAATTTCCTCGAATGTACAACATGCAACTTAATAAAAATGCATATGTTATATTTTTCTTCTCATCTTCCTGGGGAGTAATATTCCTATCTGATCTTGGAAGACATCTATATACGCTGCAACTATCACCGAGGGGAAAAAAAAAGCATGTTAATAGAAGAAGATGACCCTGATGTCTCACAGAACATAAAATCTTTAGTAAAATTCTTCCCTAGATCACGATATTAGTTTTCTTTTTCACTATTACATCTAATCTTAAAAGGGGTTATTTTTCTTTTCCTCCTTCAAAACTATTTTGTGTAGTTTATGAGCGAACATATTATCTCCAATATTTAAAAGTTCAGTTTTTTCCTCTTAACTTTTTGTCTGTGCGTGTTGGCTGACCATATACAAAGCAAGTTATGTTTACTAAATATTGTCCTTTCTCCCCTCTAAATGCCAATGCACACGGAGCCTTTGTTTGTACTTTGGCTTTCAGTCTTCAATTTTTATTACAGCAACAAAGGGTTCATAAACAATACTCATATGGATCAGAATTCAAGATATTGCAATGGGGGTGATTCTTAGCAATTTAAAAACAATATAGGAATTGTTAAGCCGTTATCACTGAAACGACATAACTTAATACCTAAAAAAAATAGTTTAACTTGGTTAGAAAATTTAGACGATGGCAAGATTAATTTTACAGAAAACATTCACTAAGCTCTTTCTTCTTCTATGCTCCTATTTTATGAATCGTGACTTTTTATCAATGTTCTTCTAATAAGAAATATCAATCTTTCTTTATTTCTCATTCAGACTGTTTTCTTGGTGAATAGTTCTAAAAAATATCTTGCTACTTTTTACAAACTAAGATTTTCCCTTTTGTTCTTCTTGTGTGAATCAATCGTCTCTTCCTACGAGTATTTATGTCATTTAAATTTTCTACATGTTCTTTTTCCATTTCATCCTTCAGTGCTTTCACAGTACTATTTCTTTTCTTATTTTATAAACAAATCACCCAATCTTTTTTTAGATCTGTCTGTGCCTATTTTCTCTCTAAATCCCATCTATTTGAATCCTCTTATCTTTCTGATCACCTTACTCTCTTTACCACCCAACAGAATTTGTGATGATTCATCAAGAAAATGATTACCCATTTAGAAAAATGATTAATACCTCCTGACAAAATGGAAAGTATTCTCCACTCAATAAATGTTAGTGATATTTAAGCGCACAAGAATTCCAGAATTAATGTGTAAGAAAGAAAACTGACAGAGAGAGAGAGAGAGAGAGAGAGAGAGAGAGAGAGAGAGAGAGAGAGAGAGAGAGAAATTGAAAAGTCATATTGATCCAGATGAAGATGTTACATTTTTAAATTACTAATAGAAGAAATGTGGGAAGCAGATGAAAAATGATTCACTTAAGTTCATCGACTACTTTCAATAAAAATGGTAAAGATCAATTATTTTTTTTCGAGACATGTTTGATATAATGAAGATAAGTCACGGACATGTGAGAAAAGTTTGAAATCATTCAAGTGTGAAACTAAAACTAATTTTAGTGAGCAGGCCAAAACTATTCATAATTTAAGAAATGAATAAATAAAGAAATATAAATAAGCTGGTTATGGAAAGAAAGAACACATTTGAAAATATATTCTCATATTATGTGCATTGTTTTCAGTGTATTTAGATTTACTCCTGTTTTAACGCTGCCAAAATACAGTGATTTTCTACAGGACTTCACATTTTCAATTTCTTTCTGATACCCTGCATTACTTCATTGATTCTCAACGTTGAACTGTAATGGATAATATTTAATTCACTAAACATTTTTTCCTCATACAAAAGTCTAGAAATTGTTAGTAACTCATTGATAATGTAAAAGTACATATATTTTTTTTATTATAAGAAAGTTTAATTTTACTCCTGTGATTTGTATTTATTCTTATGCAAATTAAGATACAAAGATGGGGTCTTTTTCATCTTACATAAAACAAATTTTATGAAGAGATCCAATAAATACAAGACTAATATGATTGAAACTATATTTTTTAATTCAATTCATCATGGATTTACTGGATATCTTCCTTAAATAATCTTCAAAAAGGTTATCCATTCTAAAGAACTTTCTTTTACTTTAGAGGAATCGCTGAACTAGTCTTAGAAAAAGATTTAAAAAAACTATCTATTTTTTTTTAAATGTTGGCAAATATATGGGTTTTCCTCTTACCAAAAAAAAAAAAGAAAAGAAAAATACAATTGAAAGTTAATCAGAATGGGTAAATTTGTTGGGAAAAACAGATGAATAAATTAAAGGAAATCGGGAAGCTCATCGAAAGATTAAACTTTGAAGGTTTACGGAAATTTGGAAATCTTTGATAATTAAAATGAAACTTGTCAAAAACCTTATTAATCAAAAGCCCAAACTTATCTTATTTCCATGCTAATTACAGATCGAATTCTACTCATAAGATTGGTCATACATTTTTATTTTGTATTTCCTTCAAGAATTCTTATATTGACCAACTCATGGAAAAGTCTAAAATGTTTTCTAACGAATAAAAAAAATTTCATTGTAATTGCTTCATGGGTTTGTTGTAGCGATTTATACACCCTTATTGCTATAATGTTATTTGAAAATAGATAAATAGCAATCAAATTTCATTCCAATATGAAGAAACTGGAGCTGATTTTGCAGCAAAGATAGTAAAGGGAAGACCGGATAGTCATGAGAATTTTGGTAAGCATTTGCTCTCGTTAGTCGAACCCATTAGCAACATATGGCTCTGATCAGTTTTTCATTACTACTGAATAATGATAAATACATAAATAATTTCAAAAAGTTATAGTTTGGAGAAATGCAATACATATAGTAGTGTAATACTGTTAATGGCTTAAACATAATAAAAACGGTGTTACTTCCGTAGTGTTCGGTAAATTTTTGTTGGATTCATTGTCAATAGATGGTGCTGATCAAAGAGCTATTGTGAAGTAAGGCGTAAAGTAAGGCGTTCCGGTCTTCTCTTCACTGTTGTTCGTTTCGTATCTGCGGGGACCTACTGTATAATCGAAATTAGCACATTCAGAATGCAAATGCCATATTGCAGGTATACAAGACAGTGAAAAATACATATTTCCATAAACAGCGTCATACACTGTCGGTCATTCTGAGTATTGATTTTTTTATTTTCTCATAATTAACAAAATTTTTCAGCATTTTACTACGAAATGTACAAGGAATTCGATGATCAAGTATACAAATAGTGATCAATATTTATCCATTTTAATGTTGACGTGAATTTATAATTGAGTGGACTAGTAACGGCTGATGATAATGATGATGGCGATGATGACAAAATAGAGATACATAGCTAATCAATCAAAACACAAAATTTAATAATCCAAAGTTACGTAATAATCGTGAATAAATCAGCAAATAACACGAGAAAAGTAAAGAGCATTAAAGTCAGTAGATTCTTTAATTGGTATCAATGTTTGAAGAATATGGAGTTTACAGTTAAAATCTCTGCAAATGCAAAAATGAAAGAAGTATTGTACATTGAAAGTGTCATAAGAACGCATATCATTGCGTCAATAATGAAACAGAAACATCAGAGATTTGAAAATATAAGTAATTTTTCATTCAAATATTTAGGCTTAACCAATTTATGTAAGAATTCGAATTCTGTTTAATTTACTCAAAACCTGGGTAAACATGGAAGCAAAGAGATTCATTATAAAATAATTTCTTCTAGTTTTCTTAACGGGCTTCATTAGCAAGAATAATAATTGCATTTTTTTCCCAATAAAAATCTGCAACTAACAGTAATTTAGCTCGATCGCTTTTGATAACTACAGTTGCAGGATTCTTCAAAAAGTCAATTAAGAATTTTACGACTAGCTAGGGCAATGTCTGACAGCTGCACATTATAGCACGTAACGGAATACATAATGATTCTCTTTTCATTAGAATGGATAATCACGGGAAGTAATCATTTGTAAGAGATCTGTTTCGTCGAGAAACGTTCCGCCATTTGATTTCCCCATGATGCCTATGTGGGCCACCCATTAACGCCACCATCACCATTACATAAACCCATTACCTGTCATTATTGCTACGTAGGAAAGCTATTGCAACGCGTGGAGTTTTGTTTTTCTTATGATGACAGGAACGCAAAGGCTGTTCTTCATTTTAAATGACAGAGGATTAGGAGGATATTCCAACTATGATAACGCACATTATTCTAAAGATGTTGCCTAATTTAAAGCCTCGGCCTCATTCCGATGGAAAATTCTTCCCATTACATAAACTTTCTTTAATGTGCAGGGTACTAAATTCCACATGGTCATATTAATAGTTGCCATCTAAGTAGATGAATACAAGAATGCTTAGACATTAGGGTTGTGGTGGCTGATGTGGTAACGTCCCTGATTGGTGAACGCCAGAATGGGGTTAGATTCCCGCTCAAACTCGTTAGTTTCTTTGGTCGCTGCAACCTAACCATCTTTGTGAGCTAATGATGGGGATTTTGGGGGATCCTCTAAATCTATCTGCAGCCATTGTCTGGCTCTCCTTAGTCCTAGATTGTGTGTGTGTGTGTGGGGGGGGAGGGGGGTGTTGATGGGGCTTGGGCTCTGATCAGAAGTAGTTATGGTCAGTCTCTAGGGCATTTTCATGTTTGATATGGCATTGTTACTTTCCCTTGCCTCTGCCATTCATGAGGGGACTTTAAACCTTTAAACGTAACAGATTTTCATCACTTGTCGTAGTTGGATGTTTTTTTGATAGAAGATAACAATGATGAAATATTTAGATTGCTTATCCCTATTCTTACCTTCAGGAAAGTCACAACTCAATTATTAACTCGACTAAAACTAGAAATAATTGTAGAAAATCGGTATATTAAATATTTTGAGCAAGGGCTACACTTCGACTTTTCGTCGCATCTTCACATTCTACAACAAAATAACAATATGGTGAAGTTTACAATCGGATAAGAATTTGAGAAACGCATTTTTTTTTTGGCCAAAAAGTAAAAGATTTATAACATGTACAAACCTACTGTCAGTAAAACTAGGATATGATTTATAAGAAGATATTAAATCAAGACAAGAAAATAAGCAAATATCTAAACACTCAATAGTAAACAGTGAAACATATCTTGAGGTTTAACTGGAAAATATATTATAATATTAAGTAATAACTTTGTTTTTGTCTGCAAACCGGATATTATTACATTCTAAATGGCCATTAAGTATTTACAGGTATCTACATTTTTTATTTTCAAAATATGCGTGTTCTAGAATAGTATGGTTCTATGTATTGGTATTTCTAAACTTCTCTCGAAATTTAATATAGTGATAGTTGCCAAAGTATACTTAAAAAAACATGTATTGCTTATATGACCATCGTGAAATATACATTTTAGTTCAAATCTATCAATGTCAATACAAGGTAGCTAAAAGTAGATACTAGCACATAAAGTGCTTTTAAATGGATGTATAGAAGTTTCAAATGGTTCGGCAAAGGTAATCCCTCTCCGTTGAGACCCACACACGCAGCTCAGACAAAGTGGATGCTGTTATTTTATGACAGGGTGATAACGCAGAATTTTTGTTATGGAACTCGGATTATAGGCTGAGAATAAAAACAAAATGTGTACGGATCACTATGAGATTCAAGTAGTTTGGGAAATTTAAGGAATCAAAAGCTTTTTTTCCGAGAAGATTTGATGAGAGTCATAAAACTGCTACAGAAAAAGTTATATATAGATTAGGTTCATCATCACCAATGAACCTGGAAAAGGAATACTTAAGAAAGAAGGTAACAGCCAAAAAACCGGGCAACCACTATTCAACTGAATTTGATTCACGATTCTTGACTACCCTGAGCATGCAAAATTGTAACTGCTAACCACAAACCATTGATGAGCTTCCACAATGTTAAGGATGAACTTCCATAAAGCAATGGAAGAACTTGCAAAATACACATGTATTTACAGATTTATGAGGGCAAATCAGTGTTATTGACTTAGCTCACTAATAGTGGATTAGAGTTCTCTTGCTTGAAGCTACACTAGGCCATACTATTCTATCTTATTCCTCTTCCTGTTTTTTTTTTATAATTTATATCGGAAATATTTATTCTAATGACATTACTGTTCTTAAAATATTCTATTTTAATTTTAATTACTTTTATTGTAGTTTTAATAATAATAATAATAATAATGATAATAATAATAATAATAATAATAATAATAATAATAATAATAATAATAATAATAATAATAATATCAAAGGTGATCTTAGGTTTGTCGTCTTCACTAGAACTCCAGACACCATGCCTGGATAGTTGTTGGAATAGAGTTTGCCTAGTACATAGCAGATTTTCAATATGAATATCATCAGTGGAGAGGACAACAAGAAACTAATTATCATTATCACAATAGTATAGTTATTCATAAAAATAATTTCTCTTTTCACAGTAAGTATACAATTTTAAAATAATTTTGACGAAGGAAGTTGGGCACTGGTTGTATTAGATATAAAGCAATCACCAGCTTCTGATAAAATATAGACTGTCTAAAATTTTAAAAAGAAAGGCAAAAAGCAATGACTCTGAGAATGTTATTGCGTAGATATTTTATCTCTGGTAATTCAGATGGAAGTTTAACAGTTTCCGTTTTAGAAAATATGAATGACTTTAAGAAAAAAATGAATAAAAGATCAATGCCGCAGTACATTTACATATCTAATTACCCTAGAACATCCCACAATCATAGTCTCAAAACGCCAAGAATAATTAAAACCTAGATATTTCTTTTGATACTTTGACCTAAGAGAGAAAAGGTAAAAGCCAACTATCACTGATAACTTGCAAACGCCTAAATCCAGAAATACCTTAAAATACAAGGCCATCACAACCAGCCACCTGCTTCCTATCGATGTCATACAATTCTCCGACAAACTACGGATTCGGCCAAACCTCGCCTTACGTTAGACACACAGACTGAAATAGATTTCTTAGGAATTTCTGCTCTCTCTCTCTCTCTCTCTCTCTCTCTCTCTCTCTCTCTCTCTCTCTCTCTCTCTCTCTCTCTCTCTCTGCCAGTGAAGAAAATCTTTTCTGATCTTGCGGGTAATCTTTATACACTGCGAATCCGACGTCTCAAACAAAACATAATTCTTAGGAGGAGGAATCTCAAGATAACGATAAAAGTTCCATTCTTCGCTTTCTGCTCTTTCCTTTCATGAATTTGATGTTTTTCTTCAAGAAATATAATGTCCCATTAACATCCATATGCTTTCTTATGACAAATTTCTATTTCCCTCTGTCTATCATCAGT
>NC_090725.1:53110946-53130946 GCF_036898095.1 Palaemon carinicauda | reverse complement strand
AAAAGGTTGCTGCCGGTCGGAGAGATTGAGAAGAAGAGGACCCTGATGTACCTAGTTACAGCTACAGTGAGAATTCTTGGGGTGAGCCAGGCAAGAAATTAGTGCGACAACCAGGTCAACAGCCACCACGGGCATAGGACTATCTTTAAAGGAGTGCAGGTACTACATCAATGGCCATTTAGTTTTCCCCCATTTTTTATTAGCTTAGACTAATTTTAACTTTATAGGGAACCTGGCTAATTACAATATTCGGACTGTGTGCGGTGGGATTGTGTGTAAATATTTTTCCATTATTATTTCTTGCTTGGAGACTAGCATAGTCTCGGGGTCACGTGGGCCACGTGCCAGACCCCATTTGATTTTTGATTGTTGAAGACCACGTGTCTAACCCATCATTTTCATTATTTTAATTGCATCTCTTTTGATACCATTTTTTGTGTTGTTAAGATGTCTGTTTTGTTTTAATGTCAACTTGTGAATAAATCAATATTAGGTTAATTAAACCTCCTTAGTATTTTTGCTCCCTCGTTTATTTTAATGTGTGAAATGAATAGTTGATCACGGGACAAAGTACCCCATATTTAAAGAGTAAGTCTATAGGTGGTAACAGCGAGGTACTTTGCATTAATATATTTGCTTCGAAGGTAAAGATCCTTATCTTTAAACTTTTTAACTACTTTACATCACTGCTCCCATTTTGGATTTTGTCTTCCTTACATTAACGTAAAATAACTGTCCAGCATTTCATTGGGGTAGCTGGGACGGAGCCGGAACAGAGCCTGAGAATGAGATGACTATAGACCTGACAAAGCTAGAGTAGGCCATAAATTATTGTTAATCCTACGTGTGGAGTGCTTCGGCCTCTGGACAGTAAAATTTCCCCCTTTTGTATTTAAAGAGTGTTGGTTAGTGAATTGTGACAGTAAAGTATTAGCAGGGTGTTTGTGCCCCGAGAGTAAGTGCTCCTATCCTCCCCTGTTGAACTTTGTGTAACTGTTATAAGGAGACTTTCCCGGACTAAGTTCCCACTCAGAACGTAACCATCAAAAAATTCTCCACACGAGTGGTCCTTCAAACCGGATCTTTTACCTTTGACTTGTGAAGCATTAACGTAATTAATCAGCTTGATTAAGCATATAGTAACTCGCTATATCACTTACCCACACGCACACAGCCAGTTTGTCGAATGTGTAATGCCCAGACTTTAATTGGGAAGAGAAATTTGTAATCAACATGATCTTTTTGTATCGACCACGTGTTTAAGGAAAGAGCTACGTAACCAGGTTAATTTGTTGCTTGAATGTTCTCTACAGAAAGACTAGAATTTGTCGTAGGAACTTCACTTTATCTCGGATCCGTTCACCCACGTGTGGCGGAATCCACTTATACCAGAAAGTTCTAAGCTACTTGAACTGAGGTTTTTGTTGTTCAGACGCCCGTGTTTACTGCTCAGCTAGAGCGCCGGTGTACTCGTCCTGTCAACTAATTTTGCTAGCTAAGCATCTAATTTGTAACATTTTGTACCTTGGTCTACCTTCCTTTGTGTCGTTTACCTTCCCTAACCAACCTTAACTTATCTAACTAACATTCCCTGTATACCTAGCACATGTCCTTGTCCTAAAGAGCGAATTGGCGCAACATAATTTTAAGTCTTCTTACGAGTAACGTAGAAACTTAATAACACCAAGTCCGTTTCATTCCACGTGTTTGTTCCGAGATGGCGGATCTTGTTTACAACCCAAACTAAGGGTGCGTAATTGTTTGCTACCGTGAGTAAATTACTGCGTGTAGTTCATTTAATTTCCTTTAGCGAGGAGATATTGTTTTTGTCCTTTAGCGAGGATATTTTTATTTTACCTCCGCGTGAGGGAAATTTTATATTTGTTTAGCCTCCACGAGAGTGCACTTTAAAGTCGTTGCCTTGTGCGCCTATTTACATTTTGAATAGATCAGTGGCTGCCTTAGTGCGCCCGTAATTGTGAAATCGTCACAACAGTGTCAGCCTCGACCTGTTATTTTAACTTTTAACCTAAATCTTTGCATTTATAAGCCCTAGCGCTTTCTCATATGTTTTGCCTCTCATAAATAGCTTAATTAGTCATTATCGCCACGTGCGTAAATATTTCTGTTTAGTAAAGTCTAAAGTCACGTGACCTGGGCATCGTCTGCTTTGTTGGACCCGGTCACTTTGAATTTTAAAGTAATTTCATGATTTATATGGGTTTTTGTCCATTTACCTTTTTCCTCCCATCATGAGTAAATTTAAATATTTAATTGACAACCTTGTAAATTTGTAAAGTTTCATTTTTACATTCCTTTAAAATTCAGATTTATCCCTTGTTTTGTTTTACGAATCCGTTCATCCAACGTGGTCATTCCAAGATGGCGGACTTCATGTTTAACGTAAACAACCCTTCACCGCCTAAGGCGGAAACGCTTAGCCCCGAGGAGATTAACGCTAGGCTTAAGGAACAGGAGTTGACGTTCACCTTTGTGTGTGAGGACGCAGACCTAGCACTTCATGCTCTTGCTTCTGTAGATTTTCCCAGCATGGGTTCAGAAGCCGTAAATCATTTTAAAACCCTTGTTGGTAAAGTAAGAGATGAACTTTTTAATTACAAGAATTTTTGGAGACGTCATTACGGCCATCCTATTGTCAAATTAAATTATCCAGTGCTTGCTGCCTGTTCGAGTAAAGTTGAAATTGCATTCAACAGCCTCATGGCTCATCCCAATTTAATAATTAATCCTAATCAATCGTGTTCCTCTTCAACGAAGGCGACACCTTCAGTGACACGTCCCTTAACTGTTACTTCTAACGTCTTGGCAGTAAAGCACAATGTTCATAATTTTGTATCAACTCCCCAATCGTCACATTCCAGTACTATGTTGCCAACACGGCATACGATTAGTGAGTTTGTGTCAGTCCCACGTGCTCCGTCCTCATCTCCGAACCTTAAGCCACCCGCGTTTGATCACCCTCAACCCCCTTTGTCTTTGCCGCCGGTGACAGTCCGTCCCGGAGGAAATACCAATCACAGTCTTGTCATGGACCCCCCAAGTGGTAGCGCAAATACCACCCAACTTAACCGTGTGCGTGATGGCCAGCAGAGGCCTGTACCGGTAAATTCAATAACTAAAACCGTACCATCCCATGGACCAGTGCTCGCTTTGCCTGACTGTCCTATTCTTAAGCCCGTAACTTCCGCTCCAATCCGTGTTGATGCTAATACATCCACGTCAAAATCTGAAACCCGCTCTCAGAACGAGCCGCGTGAACGCAACCTTAGGACTTTAGCAGTCAGAAAGGGATCTTTTGCACTGACGGCGGATTTAGTGAAGGTCACAAAGGTAGACCTAGCACCGGAGCTTAGAGCCTGTTTACAAATAACTTTGCTTAAGGATAACGGTACATTGAACGCCATTCATTATTTTCATTCACTTTTATATGGCGCAACTGTAAGCATTTATTATTATTGCCAAGTCGTACAGCAGCATTTTCCAGGTCAATCCCTTGCTTTAACCTCAAAGCGTAAATTCAATTTTTGCCTTGACAACTTGTCATGTTGCTATAATCCCCCTGACATCCTTCAGCTCGTGCTGAAATTAAGGTTTGTTTTTAATGTTCCCATCTTAAACGTTTCCCTTGAAGATGACATCCAAGACCTTAGTTGTCAGAGATACGATGTCCCCAGGGACCTAGTTTGTCTCATTTTATTATTCAGGCTAGTGTCAAATAACCTTTTACTTTGTAACGCCGAGAAGGAATTAACTTTTCTCCTTTTGTCAGGCAATGAATACCAACTTTTCATCACGCCAGTCATTTTATATGTAAAGACATTTCATGTAAAACGTTGGGTGTCAGACCGGGATTGGGATTCACCCCCATAATTTTTAATTTGTCATTTGGCCTGACTTGTTGCTGAACTCGACCGATATTGGTTTACGTTTTGTTTGCTCTATCCGTACCCCTAGGGTGGGAAGAACTGAGTACTTTTAATCGTTCTGTTATTATTGCATCGTACGTTTAAAGTTAACACTGATCATTTACTTATCTTAACGCTTCCGTGAAGCATTGCCTGCGTGGTTCAATATTCCCCAAATTCACGTGAAAGCATAACTTTTGATTCGATTGATTTCAATTAACGTTAAAGGCGTTTTGTTAACTTTAAACGGACGATGATGTGAAGAACAACTTCACTCATCATTCAGCCAGTAAGCTTATCTCGCTCATACTAACAAGTAGTTGAATCACATTTGCCGGAACTAACCCCTCTCCCTTTTTTCTCCCCTTTATCCCCAGGGTGTGAAGAATTTTCTTCACTCTTCTTCTTTCAATCGTATTTTTAGCTCTTCTACTAATACTATAGCTACCCCTTAAACATTCTCTCCTACATCTAGTTTTCTTTAACGAAACATAGGGAGGACTAATCTAAACTTGTTGACAGTGGCGCACGCCATGCTCGTGACGTCACAGCGTAGATACGCACGATAGAGGGCCTTAGTTGTAACCCCGGCGTATGTTGGTTCTTTCCTTAAACTACATGGGTCGAGATTAAATTCCTAAATTGCACATTTTATATAAATTCCAATACTGCTGAATTAATGCATCTTATATTTCTCAATACCAATTAAGGTTTGTTAATTTTAAGATGTATGCCCATCGTACCAGTCCATTGCTAATTAATCATTTTAAATATTAATTTTTAGCAAGCCAGAATAGGTAGGATTATTGTATATATAACCTCCCTCAGAACAGCAAGATTTATCTGAGTATTTAGTACAAAATCCTGCCTCCTCTGCACTCCTTTCAACAATATATTGCCCTGTCCTTAAGTCCCGATATGGCAACCCCAATGGATTACCGTGCGCATCATGACCGTCACTTGTTTGGCAAGGTGAAGCCAGGTGATCTCCTCGACCTCTTTGTCGGCCCATTCTACTACAAGCTGCCCTAGCCTGCTGACCTGCCTGGTCATTGAACCCGAGCACTTCTGGCTCACCCCCCCCCCCCACACTCTCTCTCCCAAAACTCGACTCACAAAAGGTTGCTGCCGGTCGGAGAGATTGAGAAGAAGAGGACCCTGATGTACCTAGTTACAGCTACAGTGAGAATTCTTGGGGTGAGCCAGGCAAGAAATTAGTGTGACAACCAGGTCAACAGCCACCACGGGCATAGGACTATCTTTAAAGGAGTGCAGGTACTACATCAATGGCCATTTAGTTTTCCCCCATTTTTTATTAGCTTAGACTAATTTTAACTTTATAGGGAACCTGGCTAATTACAATATTCGGACTGTGTGCGGTGGGATTGTGTGTAAATATTTTTCCATTATTATTTCTTGCTTGGAGACTAGCATAGTCTCGGGGTCACGTGGGCCACGTGCCAGACCCCATTTGATTTTTGATTGTTGAAGACCACGTGTCTAACCCATCATTTTCATTATTTTAATTGCATCTCTTTTGATACCATTTTTTGTGTTGTTAAGATGTCTGTTTTGTTTTAATGTCAACTTGTGAATAAATCAATATTAGGTTAATTAAACCTCCTTAGTATTTTTGCTCCCTCGTTTATTTTAATGTGTGAAATGAATAGTTGATCACGGGACAAAGTACCCCATATTTAAAGAGTAAGTCTATAGGTGGTAACAGCGAGGTACTTTGCATTAATATATTTGCTTCGAAGGTAAAGATCCTTATCTTTAAACTTTTTAACTACTTTACATCACTGCTCCCATTTTGGATTTTGTCTTCCTTACATTAACGTAAAATAACTGTCCAGCATTTCATTGGGGTAGCTGGGACGGAGCCGGAACAGAGCCTGAGAATGAGATGACTATAGACCTGACAAAGCTAGAGTAGGCCATAAATTATTGTTAATCCTACGTGTGGAGTGCTTCGGCCTCTGGACAGTAAAATTTCCCCCTTTTGTATTTAAAGAGTGTTGGTTAGTGAATTGTGACAGTAAAGTATTAGCAGGGTGTTTGTGCCCCGAGAGTAAGTGCTCCTATCCTCCCCTGTTGAACTTTGTGTAACTGTTATAAGGAGACTTTCCCGGACTAAGTTCCCACTCAGAACGTAACCATCAAAAAATTCTCCACACGAGTGGTCCTTCGAACCGGATCTTTTACCTTTGACTTGTGAAGCATTAACGTAATTAATCAGCTTGATTAAGCATATAGTAACTCGCTATATCACTTACCCACACGCACACAGCCAGTTTGTCGAATGTGTAATGCCCAGACTTTAATTGGGAAGAGAAATTTGTAATCAACATGATCTTTTTGTATCGACCACGTGTTTAAGGAAAGAGCTACGTAACCAGGTTAATTTGTTGCTTGAATGTTCTCTACAGAAAGACTAGAATTTGTCGTAGGAACTTCACTTTATCTCGGATCCGTTCACCCACGTGTGGCGGAATCCACTTATACCAGAAAGTTCTAAGCTACTTGAACTGAGGTTTTTGTTGTTCAGACGCCCGTGTTTACTGCTCAGCTAGAGCGCCGGTGTACTCGTCCTGTCAACTAATTTTGCTAGCTAAGCATCTAATTTGTAACATTTTGTACCTTGGTCTACCTTCCTTTGTGTCGTTTACCTTCCCTAACCAACCTTAACTTATCTAACTAACATTCCCTGTATACCTAGCACATGTCCTTGTCCTAAAGAGCGAATTGGCGCAACATAATTTTAAGTCTTCTTACGAGTAACGTAGAAACTTAATAACACCAAGTCCGTTTCATTCCACGTGTTTGTTCCGAGATGGCGGATCTTGTTTACAACCCAAACTAAGGGTGCGTAATTGTTTGCTACCGTGAGTAAATTACTGCGTGTAGTTCATTTAATTTCCTTTAGCGAGGAGATATTGTTTTTGTCCTTTAGCGAGGATATTTTTATTTTACCTCCGCGTGAGGGAAATTTTATATTTGTTTAGCCTCCACGAGAGTGCACTTTAAAGTCGTTGCCTTGTGCGCCTATTTACATTTTGAATAGATCAGTGGCTGCCTTAGTGCGCCCGTAATTGTGAAATCGTCACAACAGTGTCAGCCTCGACCTGTTATTTTAACTTTTAACCTAAATCTTTGCATTTATAAGCCCTAGCGCTTTCTCATATGTTTTGCCTCTCATAAATAGCTTAATTAGTCATTATCGCCACGTGCGTAAATATTTCTGTTTAGTAAAGTCTAAAGTCACGTGACCTGGGCATCGTCTGCTTTGTTGGACCCGGTCACTTTGAATTTTAAAGTAATTTCATGATTTATATGGGTTTTTGTCCATTTACCTTTTTCCTCCCATCATGAGTAAATTTAAATATTTAATTGACAACCTTGTAAATTTGTAAAGTTTCATTTTTACATTCCTTTAAAATTCAGATTTATCCCTTGTTTTGTTTTACGAATCCGTTCATCCAACGTGGTCATTCCAAGATGGCGGACTTCATGTTTAACGTAAACAACCCTTCACCGCCTAAGGCGGAAACGCTTAGCCCCGAGGAGATTAACGCTAGGCTTAAGGAACAGGAGTTGACGTTCACCTTTGTGTGTGAGGACGCAGACCTAGCACTTCATGCTCTTGCTTCTGTAGATTTTCCCAGCATGGGTTCAGAAGCCGTAAATCATTTTAAAACCCTTGTTGGTAAAGTAAGAGATGAACTTTTTAATTACAAGAATTTTTGGAGACGTCATTACGGCCATCCTATTGTCAAATTAAATTATCCAGTGCTTGCTGCCTGTTCGAGTAAAGTTGAAATTGCATTCAACAGCCTCATGGCTCATCCCAATTTAATAATTAATCCTAATCAATCGTGTTCCTCTTCAACGAAGGCGACACCTTCAGTGACACGTCCCTTAACTGTTACTTCTAACGTCTTGGCAGTAAAGCACAATGTTCATAATTTTGTATCAACTCCCCAATCGTCACATTCCAGTACTATGTTGCCAACACGGCATACGATTAGTGAGTTTGTGTCAGTCCCACGTGCTCCGTCCTCATCTCCGAACCTTAAGCCACCCGCGTTTGATCACCCTCAACCCCCTTTGTCTTTGCCGCCGGTGACAGTCCGTCCCGGAAGAAATACCAATCACAGTCTTGTCATGGACCCCCCAAGTGGTAGCGCAAATACCACCCAACTTAACCGTGTGCGTGATGGCCAGCAGAGGCCTGTACCGGTAAATTCAATAACTAAAACCGTACCATCCCATGGACCAGTGCTCGCTTTGCCTGACTGTCCTATTCTTAAGCCCGTAACTTCCGCTCCAATCCGTGTTGATGCTAATACATCCACGTCAAAATCTGAAACCCGCTCTCAGAACGAGCCGCGTGAACGCAACCTTAGGACTTTAGCAGTCAGAAAGGGACCTTTTGCACTGACGGCGGATTTAGTGAAGGTCACAAAGGTAGACCTAGCACCGGAGCTTAGAGCCTGTTTACAAATAACTTTGCTTAAGGATAACGGTACATTGAACGCCATTCATTATTTTCATTCACTTTTATATGGCGCAACTGTAAGCATTTATTATTATTGCCAAGTCGTACAGCAGCATTTTCCAGGTCAATCCCTTGCTTTAACCTCAAAGCGTAAATTCAATTTTTGCCTTGACAACTTGTCATGTTGCTATAATCCCCCTGACATCCTTCAGCTCGTGCTGAAATTAAGGTTTGTTTTTAATGTTCCCATCTTAAACGTTTCCCTTGAAGATGACATCCAAGACCTTAGTTGTCAGAGATACGATGTCCCCAGGGACCTAGTTTGTCTCATTTTATTATTCAGGCTAGTGTCAAATAACCTTTTACTTTGTAACGCCGAGAAGGAATTAACTTTTCTCCTTTTGTCAGGCAATGAATACCAACTTTTCATCACGCCAGTCATTTTATATGTAAAGACATTTCATGTAAAACGTTGGGTGTCAGACCGGGATTGGGATTCACCCCCATAATTTTTAATTTGTCATTTGGCCTGACTTGTTGCTGAACTCGACCGATATTGGTTTACGTTTTGTTTGCTCTATCCGTACCCCTAGGGTGGGAAGAACTGAGTACTTTTAATCGTTCTGTTATTATTGCATCGTACGTTTAAAGTTAACACTGATCATTTACTTATCTTAACGCTTCCGTGAAGCATTGCCTGCGTGGTTCAATATTCCCCAAATTCACGTGAAAGCATAACTTTTGATTCGATTGATTTCAATTAACGTTAAAGGCGTTTTGTTAACTTTAAACGGACGATGATGTGAAGAACAACTTCACTCATCATTCAGCCAGTAAGCTTATCTCGCTCATACTAACAAGTAGTTGAATCACATTTGCCGGAACTAACCCCTCTCCCTTTTTTCTCCCCTTTATCCCCAGGGTGTGAAGAATTTTCTTCACTCTTCTTCTTTCAATCGTATTTTTAGCTCTTCTACTAATACTATAGCTACCCCTTAAACATTCTCTCCTACATCTAGTTTTCTTTAACGAAACATAGGGAGGACTAATCTAAACTTGTTGACAGTGGCGCACGCCATGCTCGTGACGTCACAGCGTAGATACGCACGATAGAGGGCCTTAGTTGTAACCCCGGCGTATGTTGGTTCTTTCCTTAAACTACATGGGTCGAGATTAAATTCCTAAATTGCACATTTTATATAAATTCCAATACTGCTGAATTAATGCATCTTATATTTCTCAATACCAATTAAGGTTTGTTAATTTTAAGATGTATGCCCATCGTACCAGTCCATTGCTAATTAATCATTTTAAATATTAATTTTTAGCAAGCCAGAATAGGTAGGATTATTGTATATATAACCTCCCTCAGAACAGCAAGATTTATCTGAGTATTTAGTACAAAATCCTGCCTCCTCTGCACTCCTTTCAACAATATATTGCCCTGTCCTTAAGTCCCGATATGGCAACCCCAATGGATTACCGTGCGCATCATGACCGTCACTTGTTTGGCAAGGTGAAGCCAGGTGATCTCCTCGACCTCTGTGTCGGCCCATTCTACTACAAGCTGCCCTAGCCTGCTGACCTGCCTGGTCATTGAACCCGAGCACTTCTGGCTCACCCCCCACCCCCACACTCTCTCTCCCAAAACTCGACTCACAAAAGGTTGCTGCCGGTCGGAGAGATTGAGAAGAAGAGGACCCTGATGTACCTAGTTACAGCTACAGTGAGAATTCTTGGGGTGAGCCAGGCAAGAAATTAGTGCGACAACCAGGTCAACAGCCACCACGGGCATAGGACTATCTTTAAAGGAGTGCAGGTACTACATCAATGGCCATTTAGTTTTCCCCCATTTTTTATTAGCTTAGACTAATTTTAACTTTATAGGGAACCTGGCTAATTACAATATTCGGACTGTGTGCGGTGGGATTGTGTGTAAATATTTTTCCATTATTATTTCTTGCTTGGAGACTAGCATAGTCTCGGGGTCACGTGGGCCACGTGCCAGACCCCATTTGATTTTTGATTGTTGAAGACCACGTGTCTAACCCATCATTTTCATTATTTTAATTGCATCTCTTTTGATACCATTTTTTGTGTTGTTAAGATGTCTGTTTTGTTTTAATGTCAACTTGTGAATAAATCAATATTAGGTTAATTAAACCTCCTTAGTATTTTTGCTCCCTCGTTTATTTTAATGTGTGAAATGAATAGTTGATCACGGGACAAAGTACCCCATATTTAAAGAGTAAGTCTATAGGTGGTAACAGCGAGGTACTTTGCATTAATATATTTGCTTCGAAGGTAAAGATCCTTATCTTTAAACTTTTTAACTACTTTACATCACTGCTCCCATTTTGGATTTTGTCTTCCTTACATTAACGTAAAATAACTGTCCAGCATTTCATTGGGGTAGCTGGGACGGAGCCGGAACAGAGCCTGAGAATGAGATGACTATAGACCTGACAAAGCTAGAGTAGGCCATAAATTATTGTTAATCCTACGTGTGGAGTGCTTCGGCCTCTGGACAGTAAAATTTCCCCCTTTTGTATTTAAAGAGTGTTGGTTAGTGAATTGTGACAGTAAAGTATTAGCAGGGTGTTTGTGCCCCGAGAGTAAGTGCTCCTATCCTCCCCTGTTGAACTTTGTGTAACTGTTATAAGGAGACTTTCCCGGACTAAGTTCCCACTCAGAACGTAACCATCAAAAAATTCTCCACATTAGTTCCTTTCGTAGCTGCAACCTCACCATCCTTGTGAGCTAAGGATTGGGGTTTGGGGAAGCCTATAGGTCTATCTGCTGAATCATGAATAGGCATTGCTTGGCCCTCATTGGTCCTACCTTCGATGGAGAGGGGGCTTGGTCACTGATCATATGTATATATATGGTCAGTCGGTAGGTCCTTGCCCTGCTTGGTAGGGCATTGTCACTGTCCCTTGCATCTGCCATTCATAGGTGGCCTTTAAAACTTTAAACCGCAAATGACACTTCCTTCGGAGGTGAAACATCATTCACTATTTTTAACGACTCATTTGATTTTCCAAATAATCCGGATATCAAAATGTATTGATACAATCACTTAGTAACTCGCTAGGTCAAGTACTATGAATAAACTATCAAATGCTCTAGGCCTAGGGAAATCATACAAGACTACCAAGAATATTTCATTATCATATATGATCGGTGTTACTGTATGGACATCAGTCGGGGTATGATAATGAAACAATATCCAACAGATTTTGTAGATTTGAGAACAAAGTCCTCAGAAGAATATTAAGAGCTAAATGGCAGGACAGGATTAGAAATTAAATCATGGAGAGGGGCAGATGGAGATGGTTTGGGCATACTCTTCGCACTTCTTAAGAGAGATTAGTTCACCAAACTTTCAAATGGGCTCCACAAGGCACTAGAAGAGTTGGAAGACTCAGCCCAACATTACTGAGGACTGTGAAGTAGGATGAATGGCAAAGTATTGATTTAAAAGCTCAAAATAGAGGCCATTTGCGTCAATAGGCGTGGGAGGAGATGATAATGATATATGATGTTGTATATTTTCTGTCACTTGTAAGTGAAATGTTTCTATCAAGAGGTTTGATATGAAACTACGTAACACTTAGATATCAAATCATGATTTTCCAAGAACTCAGTTAGTTGATTTGCAATTATCGTCTCTAGAAGTTTAGGAATAAAAATGGACTAGAGACATCAGTCAAAAATACCTAGCATCATTTTTGCCTAAGGACTTGAAAAATTAGCGAGATCACAGATGACACTCCAAAATCAAACCATTGTTCTCTAGTCTCATGTAGTGCCATAGCCTGTGTACCATGGTCTTTCACTACCTTGGAGTAGAGTTGTCTTACTTGAGGATACAGTCGGGCACACTATTCTATTGTAGTTCTCTTCCTTTTTTTTAAGTTTTTTATAGTTTATATATGAAAGGTTTATTCTTAATATTGATACAGTTCTTAAAATATTTTATTTTAATTTCCCATTACCTCTCTTGTAGCTCATTTATTGACTTATTCCCTTTCCTACCTTGGCTATTTTTCCTGTTGGAGTCCTTAGCCTTAGAGCATCCTGCTTTTTAAACTAGTGTTATAGCTTAGGTAGCAATAACAAAAATAGTATACGTTTGAGTACAGAGTATTTTTAGCGACGGGTATATAAAATTATGTTGTCACCTGACTGTCGTATGAAACGGGATGCAAATGGGTCTCCTCCTATGGCGTTATCGTCGACCAATTGCTCAAAACAAAAAGTAATCATGAGATTTTCAACAATTATTGGCCGAGGATAAAAAGAGAGATTTTACATTCTCATAGGGCGTCCTTCCAACATTATAGCGAAAATTAATCAATTCTTTGTATTGTTCATAAACCTCACTATGAACGTTTTATATTCTGTTTTTATTTAGTACTAACTGGTGTAATTTTTAATTTTTCTCTTGAGTATTTCCACAATTAGCATTCGTTCTTTAAAATTTCAAGGCTTAGCTCTACGTACGGGTATGGCGGAGCTAACAGTTAACTTTTTATATTTTAACTCTGCTTGAAAGGCTGTATTTGGCAATTTTCTTTTTATAAGTTTTCCCCTTTCTTCTCTTTCTCTCGTGGGAATTTTAATTTCAAAGAGTTGGTTGACAGGTACTATTTTCAACAATAGAGCAAATACGTATATACATACGTTCATTCATAAAATCTGTAAGAATTTTAGATTGGGTGTTTACGTCCTCAGTCACTAACATGACGTTTAGAATGATAATTTTAGTCCAATAAAGGATTATCAAGACTATTCAGACTATAATTAGCTCTTTGGAAGTTTTACACTCCGGTTGTTGTTGTTTTTTTCGGTTTTCCAACATCCATCATGGTAGATTTAAATAGATGAATAGCAATAAAATATGGTAAAAAATCTAATTCTATTATTTATATCAGTTTGATTTGTTATGAGGACATCCAAGAGCGTTTCTGAATTGGGTGCGATGCGCGTTATTTGACTAGTACTTGTGCTAACCCTAAAAATATAATAATCTTCACAAACTATATGTGGATACAATATCTCGTTGTTCATATCACCAAATAGGAATATAGATTTATTACCTTCGTCAAAATATAAGAATTTTTTATGGGTATGTATTCACCCCTGCAGTTTTTTATTCATTTGTTTATAAGCACCTTTACACAAAATATACCGGGCCGATTATAACCAAACTTGGTTGTTATGTTGAGTATGCCCAAAGGATGAATCCCTAAGATTTTGGATATAGTACATCAAAGTACAAGTAGGCAACATTATTATGAAAATAGTAGCAATACCAAGTAGATGGTAACTATTTATTTATTTATTTTTTCTTTTTTTTTGTGTGTGTGAACAACATTATGCAAAAACAACTGAAGCAATAAAAAAAAAATAATTGGTCAACAAGGGACATATGGAGATTCCCCAAGGATAAATCTATTACATTTTCAAGAAAATACATCGAAGTATAAATACGCAGAAAGAATTAAGAGTAAAATAAGATTGCTTGACGAGGCTATGTCATTCTCACTACTGAGGTTCCCTTTAATTACTTAATGGAATAGCTTTAAACATATTTGTAATGTATTTAAACGAGTCTATTGAGGCTTCATGATGTCTGTATACACATACAATATTTACAGTAGTTTCCTCAGCTCCCTGGGCGATAGATAATTTTATATTTACATTCGCTATATTGAATCCTTCTTTACATAACTGCAGACGTTTTCGGAACAAAACCTTAGGGCTCTTCCACGGAACATTATTGTGATTATTTTAAGCAACAATGCTCGTGGGTTTGAACAATACCACGATATGAATATCCATGGTACGGATATATATATATATATATATATATATATATATATATATATATATATATATATATATATATATATATATATATATATATATATATATATATAATGCATATTAAGGGTTATTTCATTTTTACAGACACTTATCAAATATGATCTCACGCTCTATTTGAATATTTCATAGCAAAAGGAAATGTGCAATATTTGACTTTTTGAGAGATATATCTTGATTGTAGTTAGTCCCTTGTAAGAAATTAATTCAAAATAATTTTTATGAATTACAGAGACCTTTCATGTGACAAAATATATAAGCGTATCTGCCATCATTTTCCTTAGCAGCAAGTCCTTTATAAACAGTTCTTATATTATTACAAATACAAACACACACACACTAACACACACACACACACACACACACGCATATATATATATATATATATATATATATATATATATATATATATATATATATATATATATATATATATATATAGATAGATAGATAGATATATATATACATATATACATATATATATATATATATATATATATATATATATATATATAGTATATATATATATATATATATATATATATATATATATATATATATATATATATATATATTTATACATATATATGTATATATGTAAAGGACAAACCAACAAGTAGCAAATGCCGAAAAGGAAGGTTCTCTTTAGCTTAGGGAGGGCAACAACTTTAGTCTTATACCGTTGGGCCACACAAATGAAAATGTTAAAGAAAAAAAAAACATATAAAACTTAAGATATCCACTGTTCATTAATATTTATTATCGGACACAAATCACTCTTCCTCAACGTAAATAATAATTAATCCGTATTTTTTTCCTTAGGTTGTATATATTCTTTCAATTCAGATCTCACTACAATTTACTCTTACGTTCAGCTTATGTGAAGAATTCTCTAGAATACTCCTTGGGAATAATTCCTATTCCCAAAGTTTGCTCAGATAAAATGAAAAATATATATGATTTTACTTGGGTAAAACACTTTCTTTATCACGAATACTCTCCAATTCTTTACGCCAAGAACTAATTTCGAAGGTAGAAAAGAGCAATAACTCAGCTCTTTGAAGCTTTCGCCAAAGAACACCTGTGGTTGAGTATCGGGTTAAGAATAAGGCAAAGGTATGCTTAAGTATAATCATGTGAATTATGAGCCAATTCTTTGAGAAACTCTGGAGAAAATTGCTTCTGTCGATTACTACCAGAGGGAGTATAGCTATAAATACTATAAAAGAGAGACCAGGTTTTACATAAAAAATTACTCGCTTAATTGTCGACATTAATTAAATTGAAAACACAATGTGTATATATTTAGCAATTTTACAATAAACGCGTGAATTTCAAGTCTTGATTTAATAAGCTATGGTAAACACATCTGTGTTTTTTCATATGTTAATATCAAAACAGACAAATTAGATAAAATCAATGTTCATATCGGCGATAGAAAGCTGTGAATATAATGATTATGACAATGAAATAATAGCAAATCCAAATTGAAAATTGCATACAGATTTAGAAAGCTTCAAACACGTAGATAGTCATGACTTTAGTAAAAATCAATTCATGGTTTTAGAGGGTCTTATTGTCTTTTGGGGATGTAACATGAATAATAACGAATTCTATATCACAGTCATCATGATCTCGTTACAAACTAACGTACATTAACATTGGTTTTGTGCTGTTGATGATAATATCTATATGTTAAAGGTAATGAAAATTTACAAACCTTCAAACAAAAAGAAAAAAATTTGGAACAACGATAATGGATCATAGGAGCCAACATTTTAGGAGGCCACAAAAATTAAAGAATGAAAAAATACTACTTTCCGGCAAACTATTTTTACACTCTTGTCGGAATTTTACCCCCATATATTAAACATTTCATGTTATTGTTATTTCTTTGTATAGATTACCCAGAATCACAAATTTACTGCATTAAGGAAAATGTAATAAAAACGTATTAATTTTTCACGTGTAAGAATAAAATTTCTCTGACGTCAAATCACACACAATTTCTCTTATTCATAGACCTCATACTTTTCTATAATGTAAAAGCTGAATGAAATACAATTAAGGATTTTACCTAGGGAAATTCACCATCAAAAAAGAAAAAGCATAAAAATTACAAAGTAAAATAAGATTAACAAAAGAAAAAGAAAACAAAAATCACAAGTATGGCGTTTAGCCTCGAGATAAAATAAGAAAAGTATAAAGGCGTAACGTTGAAAAACTCACAATGAAGTAAAAATTTTCTAGATTTTTTCCACTTGCTAATTAGCTTACACAAAATTAGCCTCTTTTAGCAGCTGCTTCAAGGAAAAAAAAGACTGAAATAAATTAAATTGTCTTATTATCCTTTAATAATTACATCTCCATGATATTAAATTTCAAGTGACTAGGCACTAATCCTCTTTGATTTGGAACTTCATTAGGTTCTCTTCTTATTGACATGAAGTAAACATAATAAAGAAAGGTAGCATATTTTATTTCAAGCAATATGATCAATTTTAATGTCGACACATAACTAAATGAATACTCTTTTTATTCCATTTTTATGTGCTTTATGTGAACGATAAGTAATGTGGAAAGGAAAAAGCAAGATATAAGAGATAAAGAAAATCAATAAAGGACGAAGGATGCTTCTTACAAATATTGATAAGCCACGCTGTAAAACACGATTAAACCATTGTGCAAATAGGAGTGAACCGTCTTTCCAATAGTTATTGATCAGGACTGACGTAAATATTGAACTTTCTCTCTACTCCTCGAAGGAATTATTAATTCCCTTTTCCTGAACCTACAAGTGAAACGGCCAAGTGCTACACTTCGTTAATTAGAATGTCATTATCATTTGGTTTATATTACCGTATAGGGAATAGCTTGATAATTTCTCGTATAATTTCTATGCATGTTGTCTTGCAAATTACGTAATATTCATGTCCAAAGAATTAAATATTATTTTGGTAATATTCCTTACCACACAAAAATATCTGAGTAATATGGATTATTACCCTACGAAAATGAATACAAATAAACAGACATTTCCTTTCCCCAAAGCATAAGTAAACCAGGCCAGGGCAATAATTGTACATATATAGAGAATCATATAATTGAAAAGCGTTATGGTATGTCGTTATAGTCCGGGATTACTGAATTCTCCAGAATAAGAGGGATGTCTGATAGGGTAGTTTACTTCCGTTTAGAATGATCTGGAAAAAGGGGACATCGTCAATAAGTTGAGACCTAGGGTGGGATAGCCCTTGGAATTAATTTGAGAATTGTGCTTGGGGAAAAGGTTTCGTTGTTGTATATGCATTGATTTCAAAGAAAAGAAAATTGCAAACAAGTATGTTTTATACAAGTGTCGTATATATATATATATATATATATATATATATATATATATATATATATATATATATATATATATATATATACATATATATATATATATATATATATATATATATATATATATATATATATGCATATATATATATATATATATATATATATATATACATACATATATATAGAGTATATATATATATATATATATATATATATATATATATGCAAAACAACCAAAGGGAAAATGAAAATGATAAATATAAAATTAAGTCCTGACTAGTTTCGTGATGAAATATCACAAAACTAGTCAGGACTTGATCTCATATTCCATATTTTCTTTTTCCCTGTGGTTGTTTTGCATCTGAACATCAGTTTTCTGTGATTTTTACACACACACACACACACACACACACACACACACACACACATATATATATATATATATATATATATATATATATATATATATATATATATATATATATATATATATAAATGATAGTTGAATAGATAGATAGATATCAGTTAAGTTTCTTTAGCAAACTTGGGTGGATTGTTAACACTCCTAAAATGTTAAATATTTTCATATTATTTTACAGTTCAGGAAATAAACATTCCTGACGCCCAACTTATCTAATCCAATATGTTAAAACACTTACCATTTCAAACAGTTTTAGAGAGAGAGAGAGAGAGAGAGAGAGAGAGAGAGAGAGAGAGAGAGAGAGAGAGAGAGAGAGAGAGTGTGGTATGATATGCAAAATGTACAGTGAGTTTAAAAGAGAATTCAGGTGAGAGTTCACATCGGCATTTGAAAATATCTTCAGGTAATTAGAAACTGACCATGAATATCTCATATAGGAATATCACAAATTTCTGGTAACAGGAGTAGCCCACACATATCTCTTTGACGAAAACACTATATCAAATAAATGGATGAATGGCCACACAAATGTATATAAGGGACTATAAAAATACAGAAAACTCTTCCAACCATTCTAACAATATAGATCAACAGCTGAAGGTTTAATCTTCCCTAGCCAGAAATGACAAAAATATGCCCATTCAACAAAAAATAAAGTTAAAGAAATACTTAAATATAGAAAATCAATAAACAAGGAAATATATATATATATATATATATATATATATATATATATATATATATATATATATATAATATGTAGGTATATAGATATATATATATATATATATATATATATATATATATATATATATATATGTATATATATATATATATATATATATATATATATATATATATATATATCTACATATACTGTATATATATATACATATATATATATATATATATATATATATATATATATATATATATATATATATATATATATATATATCTACATATATATATGTATATATATATATATATATATATATATATATATATATACATATATAAAGTAGAAATAAAAAATAAATAAATTTCCCGGTAGTTTTAGGATCATGGTAAATTAAATCTTTTTTAGTGTGTTGGGGGGGAATAATAAAACCATACCATTTTCAAAATTCAATTTTGTTTAATTATCGATACATCATAAATTATTATAACTCTTCTATCATCTATATGAGGCTTGAATTTTATATTTGCTATCTTGATATTTAACCAAACACTGTATGTCAATATATTGTTTAGATTCCAGTAAATATTAAAATTAACATTTCTTTTATGATAAGGATTTGTATTTATTTAATTTTTCTATAATTATCAGATAAAATCATGATTTCATGATAACTTTTTTTTCTATTTGATAAATTCTGAAGAATTGAGAATAACAATGCCTTCAATAATTGAAGATATTATGGAATACTCTAATGGAACTGTGTCCACAAATTTCATATGTTTAATCAATAGTCTCATCTTGCAAGTAACTTGCCCATTGAATTACCATATATATATTTTTCATTTTTCTTTTCAAGTGTCAACAATAGTTTTTATAATAATACCCCCTACTACCCACTATTATTGCTCAAGAACTGCCCCTCCTCCTTCACTCCTTTTACTGCGTCAAAGTCTTTAGAAATCCGTAGGAATTAAAATGTAAAATATTATTACTCCTATTCTTAATTTTCTTTATCAAACCAACTTAGTGATAATTAGTAAGATAGCTTTAAAGGAGCGAAACTAAATAAAATGTTGTACTACAGAAGTTTGGATGCATTACTGGAACATTCTGGAATTCCAGAGTCCAGACTGGCCATTCCTAGTTTGAGGTTTCCTGTGTCAACATCATTGAAGTCGTTCGAAGAAAGGCAGTGATATATTTTGGGTTAATACTATCATTACGAGTGTTTGTGAAGAC
>NC_090725.1:53095946-53103446 GCF_036898095.1 Palaemon carinicauda | reverse complement strand
GGCCTTCCTTCCCCCTTCAAAGGGGTTAGGAGGCGTCTCTTCGGTTCATCGTCACCACAGTCCTCTGCGGAGGAGACGACTCGCCGTTCTCCTGATCTACCTGCTACCGCCCTTGACCTCTCCAGGGATCGTTCGCGATCCCCGTCGGAGGATGGTCGTCCTTCGGGGCAATGTGAGCTGTCACCTCAACCATCTACATCTACTGCTGCTGACGCGCTTTACGCACAGGAGATTGCCACTGCGCAACCTCCTGACCCTTCGGGGTCTCAGGGACTTGAGCGTGCAACTGCTCTGCTCGCCCCTAAGCGTAAGGCTCCGCTTGCGCTACCTGTTGCTGTTGTTACCGCTGTACCCGACAAAGCGCCTCGGCGCTCACCCTTAGGCGTTAGCGCCTCTCTTTCTGTTGATCGCCAGGGTTCCCCTGCGCGCGCACGCCCATCGGCGCCCTGTCACCCTTTTGCAGTTCCTGATGTAGCGCGTAAGCGCCCAACTGCGCAAACGCGCCCTGCTCCTGTTATAGCACCGCCGCGCTCTTCTGCGCACTTGCAGCCAGTTCCTGATAAGGCTCCTACGCGCCCACCGGTGCCCCAGCGGCCTTCAGCGCTCATGCGCCCACCGGCTCCTCGCCGGCGCCCGGTTCCTGTTTCACCCCGCGCGATCCAGGAGGTTCCTAAGGCGGCCACAGGTTCCTTCGGACTCGTCGCGGCCTACGGGGGAGAGACGCGATACGCGTCCCCGCGCTATTCCAGCTTCAGCGCTCACTCGCACCCCAACACCCCCACGCGCCACTTTGGGCCCATCGCGCCCACCTAAGGAGGTTCGCAATACTAGGAAATCTCATGATACGAGAGAGGTTCGCGATGCGCGTCCGCGTGCAGTTCCTGTTACAGCTCCAACGCGACCAGGCGTCACGACGACTCAGCTCGTCGCACCACAGGTTGCCAAGCCAGCGCACGGGCGCTCACGGCCGCCTCTGGAACCGCGCGAATCTGTTAATGTTACGATCGCGCTCGACGCGCCCCAATCGCTCGTCGCCCCAGAGGTTTCCAAGTCAGCGCACGGGCGCTCACGGCCGCCTCTAGAACCGCGCGAATCTGTTAATGCTACGATCGCGCTTGACGCTCCTCAATTGCGCCCTGTTCCTGCTTCACGCCCCGTGCCTATATTTAAGACAACGGTGGCGCAACTTACTCCGGAACGCCCTCACACGGCTCGAACCTCGCGACCCACGAAGCAGCGAACCCCGACGCGACCTGTTCCTGATACGCGCCATGCGCGCCCACGATCGCCAGAGCACCTAGCATTTGCACAGGCAAGTGCATCGGTCCAGCCGAACCGTCATGATATCTCTCATTCTCAGGTCGCTCGCGACCCTGCTCCCGCACTATCGCTCCCTCAGCCAGTCCTACCGGACACTCGTTCGGGCGCTCTTGTTATCTCTCGCCCTCCGGGGCTGCACCAGATCACTCTGCGGCCGCGCGTTTGGCCACCTCCTGTTCCAGCTCGCCGCACGCCCACGCCATCGCCCACTCGCTCTCGCGGGCATGTTCCCGCTCAGGCTTCTGTGCGCCCCCTCGGCAACGCTCCAGCTCTGGCTACTGCACGCCATCGCACAATCGCTCCCGACCATCCTCCTGCGCGCCATCGCGCCCCCGCACCCGCCCCCGCCCACGCGAAGGCGCGAGCGCGCGATTTTCCAGCTTCGCGCCCTTCTCTCGCGCGCGATCCTGATCTGGGCCCCGTTTACGAGCCCCAGCGCGATCGCCGGCAGGCAGTTTCTTCTGTGTCGCGTTCCCCTCCCCGCAAGCGCAGACCAGCGCTCTCGCCAGAGGGAGAACGCTCCTCTGACAGGTCTAGGGGATTCTTCTCTTACAGTCCGACAGCCGAACCCTCGTGTGTCGACTCCTCCTAGGGATCCGTCGATCCCTTTCCCTTCAGAGGGAGTGTCTGACAGCGCTGCTGTCAGTCAGCAGCCCTGGTTTGATACCCTACTCAGAGCTCTCGTGCAGGCTATTAGGCCAACACACTCTGATTCGGGTCACGATCCAGCGGCAACTTCCTCCCCCATGAAAAGGAAGAGAGGAGTTTTTCCTGGATCGCATCTTTGGCACTCAGAAGCCTTCTAGAGCCAGCGAAGCATTACCCTGGTCCCAGGGGATGAAGAGCGCCAGCTAGCGGAGCTTGCCTCCTCCAGTAGATCCAGTGACGGGAGTAAGCTCCTCCCTCCTCCTCGTGTCCATCAGAGGAGGTACTTTGAAGTCCTTGAGAAGTCTATGCTGAGCCTTCCCCTACATCATTCCGTGGAAGGGCTCACAGGGGGAGTCCCTCTCGAGAGGCTCTCCAACCGGCACGTATCCTTCTCAGCCACTGAGATCCAGAGCCAGGAGAAGGTTATCAAGTGCACTATGCAAGCCACATCATGGCTTGACATCTGGCTGGGGTCTCTGGGTCTCCTGGTGCATTCCGAGGATCTCTCCAAGGAGAGCACAAGGAAGGCACTGGAAACTTTTCTCCTCTCGGGTACTCAGACCATCGAGTTCCTATCCCACCAAGTCTCGAGCTTGTGGGTCAACACGATCCTCAAATGCAGGGATGCTGTTGTCGTGAGGTTCCACCATAAGGTTCCCAGCGGCGAGTCGAGCAGGCTCAGACACTCTTCCGTCCTCGGTAAGAGCTTGTTTGAGCCTAAGGATGTGGAGCTCTCTGCCGAGAGGTGGAGGAAATCCAACCAGGATTCCCTCATCCATAGGGCCCTTACATCGAGGCCCAATAAGCCCCCGGCGGTTCAGCAGCCCCGTCCCGTAAAGGATACGAAGAAGACTACTGTAGCAGCGAAGCCCAAGGTGTCTAAGCCCTTTCCTGCCAAGGGCAGGAGGGGGAAAAAGTCCTCCAGGGGAGGCAAGAACCCTAGAGGCTCCAGCCGAGGCCGGAAGCGCTAGGGTTGGCAATCCCCCCGGGTGTCCACCAGTGGGGGGATGCCTGCAGAGTTGCGCAGCAAGGTGGCAGCAACTCGGGGCAGATGCCAGGACGGTCTCCGTGATATCTCTAGGGTATCGTGTCCCGTTCACAGCAGCTCTCCCTCCCCTGACAGCGAATCCAGTGTCGTTGAACTCTTTTGCCATGGGATCGGCAAAAGGGCAGGCCCTTCGGGCCGAAGTCCAGACCATGTTGGAGAAGGACGCTCTCCAGGAAGTCGTGGACGGGTCACCAGGCTTTTACAGTCGACACTTTCTTGTGAGAAAGGCGTCTGGAGGCTGGAGACCAGTCATCGACCTCTCGACACTGAACGAGTTTGTCAAGCAGACCCCGTTCAGTATGGAGATGGCAGACACGGTCAGACTTGCAGTGAGACCACGAGACTCCATGTGCTCACTGGATCTGAAGGACGCGTACTTCCAGATCCCAATCCATCCGTCTTCAAGGAAGTACCTGAGATTTTGCCTAGACAACGAGATCTACCAGTTCAAGGCGCTGTGTTTCGGTCTCTCCACAGCGCCTCAGATATTCACCAGAGTCTTCACCATCATCTCTTCTTGGGCTCACAGGATCGGCATCCATCTCCTCCGTTACCTGGGCGACTGGCTGATCCTGGTAGACTCGGAGGCATCCCTTCTTCGCCACCGAGACAAGCTCCTCGAAGTTTGCCAGGATCTGGGGAGCGTGGTAAACCTCGAGAAGTCTTCTCTGCAGCCCTCTCAGAAGCTGGTTTATCTAGGCATGATCATAGACACCAATCTCCACAAAGCCTTCCCATCAGACGAAAGGATAGCAAGGCTGAGGAAGGTTGCGAAACCTTTCCTCAATCGAGAAGAACTCTCAGCCCAGTCGTGGCTTCGTCTCCTCGGCCATCTCTCCTCCCTGACCCGCCTCGTCCCCAACAGTTGTCTCAGGATGAGATCCCTTCAGTGGCGACTTAAGTCTCGGTCGAGTCAAGGACTCGACTCCCCGGACACCCTGATCCCCATGGGATCTGCGGAACGAACGGACCTCAGATGGTGGGTGGCAGACAAGATTCTGCGAAAGGGAGTGGATCTTCTCATCTCTACCCCGGATTTGATGCTGTTTTCGGACGCATCAAACAAGGGGTTGAGTGCCCACGTTCTGAACCACAGGGCCTCAGGCCTGTGGTAAGAATCAGAAAAGTACCTTCACATAAACCTGCTAGAGATGAAGGCCGTTTTCCTGGCCCTTCAAAAGTTCCACCAAGTCCTGGCGGGCCACTCCGTAGTGGTGATGAGCGACAACACTACGGTGGTGGCTTACATCAGCAAGCAGGGAGGTACCTTTTCGGAACAGCTGTCCCATCTTGCAGTAGAGATCCTGAGATGGTCTGAAGCCCACTCGATATCACTTGTGGCTCGCTTCATTCCGGGCAAGAGGAATGTGCTCGCCGACAGTCTGAGCAGAGCGACACAGATAGTGAGTACCGAGTGGTCTTTGGATCCTCGGATAGCCAACAAAGTCCTGACTTTGTGGGGTTCCCCAACTGTGTACCTGTTCGGTACAGCGTTGAACACCAAGCTTCCGCTGTACTGCTCCCCAGTCCCGGACCCCAAGGCCCTCTGGCAAGATGCCTTCCAACAACGGTGGGACAATGTCGACGTGTACTCCTTTCCCCCGTTCTGTCTGATGAGGAGGGTCCTCAACAAGACCAGAACATCGGTCAACCTCTGGATATCCTTGATATCTCTGCTATGGCATCACGCAGAGTGGTTTCCGGACCTTCTGCAGCTCCTCACGGAGATCCCAAGGGAACTCCCTCCACGTCACGAGCTACCCAAACAACCACACTCCAACATCTTTCACAAAGCCGTAGCTTCGCTTCAACTTCACGCCTGGAGACTATCCATTATCTCTTCAAAGAGAGAGGATTTTCGCAACAAGTTGCAGAAAGGATGTCTGGCCACCTGCGCAGGTCATCCGTAGGAGTCTATCAGGCGAAGTGGAGAGTTTTCTGTGGTTGGTGCCGTGGAAGGGGTATTTCTCCCCTCGATGCGACTTTACCAGCAATAGCGGAGTTCCTTGTGTATCTGCGGGAAGAAATGCGCCTTTCAGTCTCGGCAGTGAAAGGCTATCGCTCAGCCTTAAGTCTTGCCTTCAGGCTCAAAGGAATGGACATTTCCTCCTCGCTGAAACTGTCTCATCTCATACGAAGTTACGAACTTACCTGCCCTCAGTCGGAAGTGAGACCTCCTCCTTGGAACATGGTTCGGGTCCTCAGGTCTCTTAAGAGGCCTCCCTACGAACCATTACGCCAGGCTCCTGATCGCCACCTTACCTGGAAGACGGTGTTCCTGCTAGCTCTGGCCTCGGTCAAGCGAGTCAGTGAACTGCATGGTCTCTCCTAAGAAGTCGCCCATTGAAGGGGATGGGGGAAGGTAACGTTCGGCTTCGTCCCTGAGTTTGTTGCTAAGACTCAGAACCCGGGAGTGCAGGACCCTAGGTTCGACTCTTTCCAGGTCTCGAGTCTTCGTTTTGTAACCGATGACCCAGACCATCTTCTACTGTGCCCAGTCAGGAGTCTGAGGTTGTATCTCAAAAGAACAGCTGCTGCCCGCCCCCAGGTGCGGAACTTGTTCGTCAGCACCGGGGAACGGCGTCAATGACCTCAGATGTCAGGATGCCTGAAAACTTTAAATCAATCAATCAGCACCGGGGAAACGAAGAGAAGGGTCACCAGGAATACCATCTCGGCCTGGATCCGCAAGGTGATCCAACTGGCCTTGAGTTCTGACCCTCCTCCGTCACAGCGCCCTAGGGCGCATGATGTCAGGGGCGTTGCTACGTCTCTGGCCTTCAAGAAGAACTTTTCGGTGACCAAGTCCTGCAAGCTGGGGTGTGGAAGCGTCAGACCACCTTCACGGCCCACTACCTGCAAGACGTGACACACAGAAGGCTCGATACGTTTTCTATCGGCCCTGTGGTGGCTGCACAACAGCTGGTCTAACCTCAGGCTCCTAATTGGACAAGTAGCAGAGGGTTGAGGGCATTGTTACCCGGTTTTAGTCTGTGTGAATGAAAAGATCTGTCCGGCCCTTTTCTTTTTTTCATCCTCTCCTCCCTTGGAGAAAAACAGCATCCTGGGTCCTTTGCACAGCTGACCTCAAACCTCAGCAGGTAAGCCATGCTCCCTTGTGTTCCTAGCTGAGGCCGCAGCAGCCCCTCAGCTGTCTGCGAGGCTCAGGGGCCCCAACCCTTGAGTTCCTTTATGGACTCGGGTTAGGAGCCCCCGGGCAAGCCAAAGCCAAAGCAGGGGACTTACCTACCTTCCTGAAGGTTGAGTCACCCCATGTAAATAGCGTTGGTTTGTATTCAGTTACGGAACAAATGACAAATTTGTAGATAATTTTTATTTTTCCTAACGATACAAACCTTAGCTATTTACAGTTATGTGGCAGACAGCCCTGTCCCCCAAGTTAAGTCCTACCTCTAAGTAAAGTGGATCTTCACCGGTGTGTGTGAGGGGGGAGGGGTAGCTAGCTACCCCTCCCTACCCCCTGCTAACTAGCGGTGGGGTAGGAAACCCTCGATAAAACTTTATGGCTCGTCATCGGCTGTCGCCAATATAATTACACCATGTAAATAGCTAAGATTTGTATCGTTAGGAAAAATACAAATTATCTACGAATTTGTTATATGTAGATATATAAATATATACAGTATATATATATATATATATATATATATATATATATATATATATATATAGAGAGAGAGAGAGAGAGAGAGAGAGAGAGAGAGAGAGAGAGAGAGAGAGAGAGAGAGAGAGAGAGAGAGAGAGAGAGAGAGATAGATAGATAGATAGATAGATAGATAGATAGATAGATAGATATATATATATATATATATATATATATATATATATATATATATATACAGTATCTATCTATCTATCTATCTATCTATCTATATATATATATATATATATATATATATATATATATATATATATATATATATATATGCAGAAGAACCACAGGAAAAATACGAAATATACGATTAAGTCCTGACTACTTCCGTGATACTTCTTCAGAGGACTGATTTATTGAGAGAGGTTTCTTTACATTTTATAGGGAAAGAAAACGTACGAACATACATATAGAGGTGCACAGAACAATGACAATCCCATACCAGCTACCTGGGCTATGGTCAGATGTTTATTTGGCGGAGATCCGACCTCATTAGACACCTGCTAAAAAGGGTCATTTGTGGTGACAGGTAAATTCTTGTTTTTGACTTTCAATACAGTTTATTTATATGAATAACGGTAGCCTTATCTATATGAATACATGAAAAAACTGTATATATAAAATACATCTATATATATGTATAAAAAGACATATACATACGTATACACAGAAAGGCATTCATACACAAACATGCATAATATATACATAGACATATACATACATGTACACATACTGGTATCTTTCTTCCTGGCCAAGTGGCTTAGTCACTGTCTATACAAGGTTGCCGACCAGGGTTCGATTCCCGGCCGGA
>NC_090725.1:53018446-53088446 GCF_036898095.1 Palaemon carinicauda | reverse complement strand
GCGCATGGGCGCTCACGGCCGCCTCTGGAACAGCGCGAATCTACTACAGATACGATTGCGCCCGAAGGACACCCGCTCGGGCGCTCCTGTTATCGCACGCCCTCCGTGGCCGCCCCAGGTCGCTGCGCGCCCGCGCATTCAGCCGCCTCCTGTTCCAGCTCCTCCCACACCATTGCCCACTAGCGCTCGCGCGCATGTTCCCGCTCAGGCTGCCGTGTGCCCCCGCAGTCACGCTCCCACTCTGTCGCCATCGCGCCATCGCTCCTGACCATCCTCCTGCGCTCCATCGCGCTCCCAAGCCCGCCCCACCTACGCGGGTGTGCGTGCACAAGATTTTCCAGCTTCACGCCCTCCTCTCGCGCGCGACCATGATCTGGGCCCGTCACACGAGCCCCAGCGCGATCTCCGACAGTTGGTTTCTTCCTTGTCGCGTTCCCCTCCCCGCAAGCGCAGACCAGCGCCCTCGCCAGAGGGGGAATGCTCCTCGGACAGGTCTAGGGATTCTTCTCTTACAGCCATGCAAGCGAACCCTCGTTTGTCAACTCCTCCTAGGGATCCCTCGATCCCCTTCCCTCCAGAGGGAGTGTCTGACAGCGCTGCTCTCAGTCAACAGCCCTGGTTCGAAACCCTACTCAGAGCTCTCGTGCGGGCGATTAAGCAAGCCCTCTCTGATTCGGGTCGCCAGCCAGCGGCAGCCTCCTCCCCCCTGAAGAGGAAAGGAGGAGTCTCTCCTATGGATCCTCCACCGAGGCCTGTGCTGTCCCCGCGTAGATCCTTGCGCAAGGATCCTACTCCCCCTCAGACCTTCTCGCCCTCCCCTGCGGAGGAGGATTACCCCTCCTCAGGGGAGTCGGTTGAGCAGGAATACTCCCCCATCGCACCAATGGTGGATGTTCCTCCTCTTCCTGAGAGGTCTCCTCGTTCCGAAGTGGAGAAGGACTTGCCCCCATTGCTTCTAGAGTCCTGCATCCCTCCTAGGAGAGAACCTAAGGACTCTAAGATGATTCCCAGATCGTCTACTAGGATCAGACAGGAACAGCCCTGAGCCGTCGAGGATGCCCACTTTTCCCCCCAGGAAGAGCCTCAGGGGTCTGGAGACTTCGCTGCAAGCCCGACAGGAGACGAGCACCAGGAGTCAGAACACGCGTTCTGGCAAGTCCTGACTCTCATGAGGAACCTTAATGGGATTTCAGACCCTGAGGTCCCACCTCGTGAAGGTAAGAACACGGTCCTGGATCGCGTCTACGGCACTCAGAAGCCCTTTAGAGCCAGCGCAGCATTGCCCTGGTCCCAAGGGATGAAGAGCGCCAGAGACAAGATCGATGGCCAGCTCGCGGAGCTTGCCTCCTCCAGCAGATCCAGTGCCGGGAATAAGCTCCTCCCTCCTCCTCGTGTCCATTAGAGGAGGTACTTTGAAATCCTCGAGGAGTCTTCGCTGAGCCTTCCCTTACATCACTCCGTGGAAGGACTCACAGGGGGAGTCTCTCTTGAGAGGCTCTCCAACCGGCACGTATCCTTCTCAGCCACTGAGATCCAGAGCCAGGAGAAGGTCATCAACTGCACCATGCAGGCCACTTCATGGCTCGACATCTGGCTGGGGTCTCTGGGCATCCTGGTGCGGTCCGAGGATCTCTCCAAGGAAAGCACCAGGAAAGCGCTGGAAACCTTTCTCCTCTCGGGCACTCGGACCATCGAGTTCCTGTCCCACCAAGTCTCGAGCTTGTGGGCCAACACGATCCTCAAACGCAGGGACGCTGTTGCCGAGAGGTTCCACCATAAGGTTCCCAGCGCCGAGTCGAGCAGGTTCAGACACTCTTCCATCCTCGGTAAGAGCTTGTTTGAGCCTAAGGACGTGGAGCTCTCTGCCGAGAGGTGGAGGAAATCCAACCAGGATTCCCTAATCCATAGGGCCCTGACATCGAGGGCCTATAAGCCTCCGGCGGTTCAGCAGCCCGTCCCGTCAAGGATACGAAGAAGACTACCGTAGCAGCGAAGCCCAAGGTGTCTAAGCCCTTTCCTTCCAAGGGCAGGAGGGGAAATAAGTCCTCCAGGGGAGGCAAGAACCCTAGAGGCTCTGGCCGAGGCCGGAATCGCTAGGGTTGGCAATCCCCTTGCGTGTCCACCAGTGGGGGGATGCCTGCAGAGTTGCGCAGAATGGTGGCAACAACTCGGGGATGATGCCTGGACGGTCTCCGTGATATCGCTCCCGTTCGCAGCATCTCTCCCTCCCCTGACAGCGAATCTAGTGTCGTTGAACTTTTTTGCCATGGGATCGGCAAAAGGGCAGGCCCTTCTGGCCGAAGTCCAGACCATGTTGGAGAAGGACGCTCTCCAGGAGGTTGTGGACGGGTTCCCAGGCGTCTGGAGGCTGGAGACCAGTCATCGACCTCTCGACACTGAACGGGTTTGTCAAGCAGACTCCGTTCAGTATGGAGACGGCAGACACGGTCAGACTTGCAGTGACACCACGAGACTTCATGTGCACATTGGATCTGAAGGACGCATACTTCCAGATCCCAATCCCTCCGTCTTCAAGGAAGTACCTGAGATTTTGCCTAGACAAAAAGATCTACCAGTTCAATGTGCTGTGTTTCGGTCTCTCCACAGCGCCTCAGGTATTCACCAGAGTCTTCACCATCATCTCTTCGTGGGCTCACAGGATCGGCATCCATCTCCTCCGTTACCTGGACGACTGGCTGATCCTGGCAGACTCGGAGGCATCCCTTCTTCGCCACCGAGACAAGCTCCTTGAAGTTTGCCAGGATCTGGGGATCGTGGTAAACCTTGAGAAGTCCTCTCTGCAACCCTCTCAGAAACTGGTATATCTAGGCATGATCATAGACACCAATCTCCACAAAGCCTTCCCATCAGACGAAAGGATAGCAAGGCTGAGGAAGGTTGCGAAACCTTTCCTCAATCGAGTAGAACTCCCAGCCCAATCGTGGCTTCGTCTCCTCGGCCACCTCTCCTCTCTGACCCGTCTCGTCCCCAACAGTTGCCTCAGGATGAGATCCCTTCAGTGGCCACTGAAGTCTCGGTGGAGTCAAGGACTCTACTCCCCGGACATCCTGATCCCCATGGGATCTGCGGAACGAGCGGACCTCAGGTGGTGGGTGGCAGACGAGATCCTGCGAAAGGGAGTGGATCTTCTCTTCTCTACCCCGGATTTGATGCTGTTTTCGAACGCATTAAACAATGGGTGGGGTGCCCACGTTCTGAACCACAGGGCCTCAGGCCTGTGGTCAGAATCAGAAAAGTACCTTCACATAAAACTGCTGGAGATGAAGGCCGTTCTCCTGGCCCTTCAAAAGTTCCACCAAGTCCTGGCGGGCCACTCCGTGGTGGTGATGAGCGACAACACAATGGTGGTGGCTTACATCAACAAGCAGGGAGGTACCTTTTCGTAACAGCTGTCCCATCTTGCAGTAGAGATCCTGAGATGGTCCGAAGTCCACTCGATATCACTTGCGGCTCGCTTCATTCCAGGCAAGAGGAATGTGGTCGCCGACAGTCTGAGCAGAGCGACGCAGATAGTGAGTACCGAGGGGTCTTTGGATCCTCGGATAGCCAACAAAGTCCTGACTTTGTGGGGTTCCCCGACTGTGGACCTGTTCGCTACGGCGTTGAACACCAAGCTTCCACTGTACTGCTTCCCAGTCCCAGACCCCAAGGCCCTCTGGCAAGATGCCTTCCAACAACGTTGGGACAACGTCGACGTGTACGCCTTTCCCTCGTTCTGTCTGATGAGGAGGGTCCTCAACAAGACCAGAATATCGGTCAATCTCTCGATGACCTTGATAGCTCCGCTATGGCATCACGCAGAGTGGTTTCCGGACCTTCTGCAGCTCCTCACGGAGATCCCGATGGAGCTCCCTCCACGTCGCGAGCTACTCAAACAACCACACTCCAACATCTTTCACAAAGCCGTAGCTTCGCTTCGACTTCACGCCTGCAGACTATCCAGCATCTCCTCAAATAGAGAGGATTTTCGCAACAAGTTGCGGAAAGGATGTCTGGCCACCTGCGCAGGTCATCCGCAGGAGTCTACCAGGCGAAATGGCGAATTTTCTGTGGTTGGTGTTGTGGAAGGGGTATCTCTCCCCTCGATGCCACTTTACCAGCAATAGCGGAGTTCCTTGTGTATCTGCGGGAAGAAATGCGCCTTTCAGTCTCGGCAGTGAAAGGCTATCGCTCAGCCTTAAGTCTTGCCTTCAGGCTCAAAGGAATGGACATTTCCTCCTCGCTGGAACTCTCTCTTTTCATACAGAGTTACGAACTTACTTGCCCTCAGTTGGAAGTGAGACCTCCTCCATGGAACGTGGTTCCGGTCCTCAGGTCTCTTAAGAGGCCTCCCTACGAACCATTACGCCAGGCTTCAGATCGCCACCTTACCTGGAAGACAGTGTTCCTGCTAGCTCTGGCCTCGTCCAAGCGAGTCAGCGAACTGCATGGTCTCTCCTACGACATCGCCCATTCAAGGGGATGGGGGGAGGTAACGTTCAACTTCGTCCCTGAGTTTGTTGCTAAGACTCAGAATCCGGAAGTGCCGGACCCTAGGTTTGACTCTTTCCAGGTCTCGAGTCTTCGTTCTGTAACAGATGATAAAGACCATATCCAACTGTGCCCAGTCAGGAGTCTGAGGTTGTATCTTAAAAGAACAGCTGCAGTCCGCCCGCAGGTGCGAGCCTTGTTTGTTAGCACCGGGGAAACAAAGAGGAGGGTCACCAGGAATACCATCTCGGCCTGGATCCGCAAGGTGATCCACCTGGCCTTGAGTTTTGACCCTCCTCTGTCACGGCGGCCTAGGGCGCATGATGTCAGGGGTGTAGCTACGTCCCTGGCCTTCAAGAAGAACTTTTCGGTGACGCAGGTCCTGCAAGCTGGGGTGTGGAAGCGTCAGACCACCTTCACGGCCCACTACCTACAAGACGTAACACACAGAAGGCTCGATACATTTTCTATCGGCCCTGTGGTGGCTGCACAACAGCTGGTCTAACCTCAGGCTCCGAATTGGACAAGTAGCAGAGGGTTGAGGGCATTGTTACCCGGTTTTAGTCTGTGTGAATGAAAAGATCTGTCTGGGCCTTTTCTTTTCTTCATCCTCTCTTCCTTTGGAGAAAAACAGCATCCTGGGTCCTTTGCACAGCTGACCTCAAACCTCTGCAGGTAAGCCATGGTCCCTTGTGTTTCTAGTATTAAGTTGTAATACTGTCATGTCCCCATCCCCTGACGAGGTGGTATTGGATAAGTCATAGCCTAGGTTTCCTTCTAAAGAACTCCAGGTCAACTTCCTAGGACACATCACTGCTCACCTTCACACACGACTTACGTAGGTCGCAGCAGCCCCTCATCTGTCTGCGAGGCGCAGGGGCCCCTAACCTTTGAGTTGCTTTATGAACTCGGGTTCGGGGCCCCTGGGCAAGCCAAAGCCAGTATGGCAGGGGACTTACCTCCCTTCCTAAGGGTTAAGTCACCCCATGTAAATAGCGGGGTTTGTATTCAGTTACGGAACAAATGAAAAATTCCTAGATAATTTTTATTTTTCCTAACGATACAAACCTTAGCTATTTACAGTTATATGCCCGCCAGCCCTGTCCCCCAAGATAATTCCTACCTCTAAGTAATGTGAATCAATCACCGGTGTGTGTGAGGGGGAGGGGTAGCTAGCTACCCCTCCCTACCTCGTGCTAACTAGCGGCAGGGTAGGAAGCCTTTGTTAAAACTTTATGGCTCGTCATCGGCTGTCGCCAAAGTAATTACCCCATGTAAATAGTTAAGGTTTGTATCGTTTGGAAAAATACAAATTATCTACGAATTTGTCATGTTTTGAATGAGGTACTGATCCAGCTCTGTCCGCATGTATAGATAGGTGCAGGGAGCCATCCTACTTGAGGATGATATGTAATGGTGATGACCATAGGCTTGAGGCATTTTTGGCAAAGGCCCATTTCTTCAGTTTTGGCGAAAGTTTGTTTAGCGACTGCCAAACGATTTGGGGACAGGCACCTGAATATGGCTAACACCTGAATCCCTATTTTCTTGATATGTTGACAAATACGATTTTTAGTGTGAAAAGTGGGCGTTTGGCGAAGTTCAGGACGTATGGCTTTTGTGTACAATGTGAGGCAGTGGATGTAGACCTCCGTAGTTGCGCTGATATGGAGTGTGATTTTGGAAGGGAAACTTGGAGAGGTGTCGACGAGTATGAGTCTGCATTGAATAATTGACGATACCCCTCAAAAGATTTGCGACAAGAGGCTACCACCACAACTGATGGCCTACTTGCACGTTTTGTGGCCACTAACAACCATCCATAAATTTTTTCGCAGAAGACCTGAATCTGGAGAGGTAGTAGCAGAACTGTGGTTGATGGGCATCAGTAAGTGACTGAAGAGGCCGTTGGATAGGTTATGAGCGAGAGGTGCCATATGCGAGTGGTGGGCAGCTTTGTAGCTGCTCTGACATGTCACCAGGGGGTCGCCTGTGTCTTAACGCTTTCACCACGGCTTCGGTCTGTGTTGAGTAGTTGTCCTATTCATCAGGAAAGAGGTGTAAATGGAGGTCTTGAAGGTGGTAAAGTGGCTGTCCATAAGGGCGTCAACTTTTTTATCAAGTCCTTCATGGGCAAGCTATTGACATCGGGGATGGCGATATGTACAGGTTCGGGTAGGCAGCGTACTCAAAGGGCACATAGTAGGTTTATTTCCTGAGGAGAGACATCCGGGCAAGTTGCTACTGAGTGATACTGGTAATTTCCCTGAGGGCGAGCAAAGCCTTTTGATTCCCCAACAGATGTTGAGAGAGCCAAAAAAAGCTGGGCTGTACGGTCGGCTGGCGATGGTGATTACAGCTTCAGGAGGTATTTTCTTAATGGTGTCATATGCTATTGGGTTGTTTCCTTGGTTGTAAAGCCAATCGGAGATTTCTAGGTAAATGTCCTAAAGGATTACCGCTGGGAGACAGTCTGCATTGCTGCTTGAGCAATTAATGCCCTTCATGCAAAACTGAACATCGGTGCACTGTTGGCGGAGGGTAGAAGTTTCAACGAATGAGCATTGGTCCAAGAGTTATTATCGGGTCACGGTATCGTAACAAGGGTAGGGCATAGCAATCGTCGTTAAAAGGGCGGAAAGAAGCTGATACCTTCAAGGGTCACCAATGGCTGAAATGGTTGATAAGTGCTAACACAGAGGCAAGGTGAATACAAGTAAAATTTATTCAACAGATAACGAGCTCATATACAAGCAGTTGAGAGTGATAATGTGTCAAAACTTCAAACAATTTAAAGCACGTGATGGCAAGTTAAACAGGTTATCATGATATCAGTGCTGGAGACAGTAAGAGATAAAAAAAAAATAGCAATGCATTGTATGAGCGTGTATGAAATATGTGTGATACATTACTATTCGGGGATACAAGAGACATGGGATAATAGATACAAAAGATTATCTAATGAAATTTACCATGTAAGTGGGTTTAATTTTGTGAAGTTTGTGTGCCAAATGTTGTTTCATAATCTGTATATTTTATTTGTTTCATATGTTTCATAGGCTGAAGATTAAGTTGGAACAAACTGCAAAAGATTTTATAAATTAGTTACAAAAATAGACTTTCCTACTTAAATTTACATTAATTTTAAAGTTTTGTTATAAGATTTATATATTATAATTATTTTTTATTTGTTCCGTAACTGAAATACAAACCACGCTATTTAATATGGGTTATTACTTTGGCGTAGCTGAAATGACGAGCCATTAGAATTTTAACGAGGGTTTACTACCCCACCGCTAGTTAGCGGGGGGTAGGGAGGGGTAGCTTGCTAACCCCCCCCCCCCCCCTTCCCACACACCTGTGAATACTTCACTTTGCTTTTGGCTCGGGTGATGAACAGACGTGTCTGCTCTCACCCTCACTTGACTGCCATTAATCTGTTTTTGCTTTTTCTTTTTCTACACAGTGTGAACTTGGCCTCTATTAACAATGCGTACGTGTCCTGGTTTACCTGACCGCCCTTGTGGGACCTTTATGTCCGCGGTCGACACAGATCCTCACACCTTGTGTCATCATTGTAGGGGCCAACGGTGTGATAGGGGTAATGTATGCGATGAGAGTAGTGGGTGGTCTACCTCCCAGTGGGAGAGGTTTGCCCGGCGCAGGAAGAAGAAGTCCAAAAGGGATATTTCTCCTCCAAAGGCTTCTTTGAAGAGAGAAAATCCCAAGGCCTCTTCTTCCATAGCCCAAACTTCCTATGAAGCTCCCACTCGATCGGTCTCTTCCGAGAGGCCGTCGAGGGGTAGCGTAGACCTTTGTTCTGTTGACCGATCCCGGGGTGCGGGAGAGGTAGTTGCCTCCCATAGCGAGGCAGCTGCCCATCCTCCCTCGGAGGAGATTATTGATTTCACTGTAAATAATAATGATTTGTTACAGCTTTGGACTTCCTTGGGGCTTCAGGGTTCCCCCTCCAAGGATGCCCTGTTTGACATGATCAAACTGGGAGCAGCTGTTAAGCAATTGCCGGCGATAGCAGACGTAGATCCTCTGTCTATCGTTGACATCGTTATAACGGAGGCCTCCGGTGTGTCGGATCAAACTGCTCCTGTTGTTGCTGAGGTAGATGAAGGCTCTGATTCCCCCTCTGAACATTTTTCGAGGATGGAACTTAGTCACACGGTCTCTCCTGCTGGTGACTCTCCCCCTCAGGGAAGTTCACTTACAGAGACTCCTCTGCTGAGGCCTTATGATGGTCAGCTTGCTGATCCCACGGCCCCTTACCTTTTTGCCTTATTGCCTTATTTTTTGTTTGGGTTCCCCCAGGTCCCTCAGTGTGAGGCACCTCGTATATCCACCAGAGAGTTGCTAATGCATCTTCTGGTGTATTTTGCATCTTCCAGTCTTGGATGGTCTTGGATGCTTCTTAGGTATTTATCGAGCTTATTCTTAAACACATCTACGCTCACTCCTGATATGTTTCTTAGATGAGCTGGCAGCACATTAAATAGTCGCTGCATTATCGATGCTGGTGCGTAGTGGATTAATGTCCTGTGCGCCTTTGTTAGTTTACCTGGTATATTTTTTGGCACTATTAATCTACCTCGGCTTGCTCTTTCTGATATTTTTAGCTCCATGATGTTTTCAGTAATTCCTTCTATTTGTTTCCATGCTTGTATTATCATGTAGCCTTCTCTTCTCCTTTCTAGACTGTATAGTTTTAAAAATTTCAGTCTTTCCCAGTAGTCAAGGTCCTTAACTACTTCTATTCTAGCAGTATAGGACCTTTGTACACTCTCTATTTGCGCAATATCCTTTTGGTAGTGTGGGTACCATATCACATTGCAGTACTCGAGTGTACTACGTACATAAGTTTTGTAAAGCATAATCATGTGTTTAGCTTTTCTTGTTTTAAAGTGTCTGAATAACATTCCCATTTTTCTTTACATTTAGCCAACAGTGTTGCTATTTGGTCGTTGCATAACATATTCCTATTTAACATTACACCAAGGTCTTTAATTGCTTCCTTGTTTGTGATTATCTCATTATTAGGTCCATTGTATGCATATACCATTCCTTCTCTGTTTCCATAATTTATTGATTCAAATTTATCGGAGTTAAATACCATCCTATTTATCTCCGCCCATTCATATATTTTGTTTAGATCTCTTTGTAGTGAGTTCCTATCTTCATCACAAGTAATTTCTCTACTTATTCTTGTGTCATCGGCGAAACTTCTCACTACGGAGTTTTCAACATCACAGTCTATGTCTGAGATCATAATAACAAACAGCAGTGCAGCTAATACCGTACCTTGTGGCACACCAGATATTACCTGGGCTTCATCTGATTTCTCATCATTTGCAACCACTATCTGTCTTCTGTTTTGCAGGAATTCTTTTACCCATTTTCCTATCTTTCCCACAATATTATGCTTTCTCATTTTTTTCTCCAATATGTTATGGTCTACCTTGTCAAAGGCTTTTGCAAAATGTAGATAGATCACATCTGTGTCTTTTTCATATATCATATTTTTGTATATGTTTTCATAGTGTGCTATCAGTTGGGTCTGTGTACTTTTTCCAGGCACGAAACCGTGTTGACCCATATTACACAAATTATTTTTAACCATATGGTTCATTATTTTCTTTTTTATTACCCTCTCATACACTTTCATAATATGTGATGTTAGACTAACAGGTCTATAATTGCTTGCCTCTAGTCTTGATCCACTTTTGAAGATAGGGGTTATATAAGCTAATTTATGTTTAACATATATCTCTCTCATATCTACACTTTGTCTTAGCAGTATTGCAAGCGGCTTCGCAATAGTGTTTGCAGTTTTTTAACAAAATTGCTGGAACTCCATCTGGTCCGGCTGCCAATCCATTTTTAATTTCGTTTATAGCCGTGACAGTATCTGCTTCCTTAATATCCATATCCGTTAGATATTCAACATTTTTTTCTCTCATTTCTGTTTCATTATTCTCATTCGCAATTCTTGGTGTGAACTCACTCTTATATTTTTCTGCTAATATGTTGCATATTTCCTTTTTTTCATTCGTTAGCCGTCCTTCAATTCTTAGAGGGCCTATTTCTAATCTCCCTTTATTCATCTTTTTCGCATAGGAGTAAAGTACTTTGGGGTTTCTTTTTATATTTTGAAGTGTCCTTTCTTATAAGCCCCTTTTTTCATTTTCTTTCGACTGTATAATCTTTTGTTCTGCATTTTCTATCTTACATTTTATTTCCCTCATTTTCCACACATTTTTTTCTTTTACAAGATTTTTCTTCCACTTTCTAATTTTCTGAAATAAGATCCTTCTGTCTCTTGGTATGCACGTCTTTTGTTTATTGTTTTTTTTTCGGTACATATTTTTCAACAATTTTCTCCAGTATTTTGTACAGTATGTCCGTATTTACCTGTATATTATCACTTACAAATACCTTTTACCATTCTTTATTCAGTTCTTCATTTATTTCTGACCATTTTATATTCTTACTATAAAAATTATATTTTCCATATCCTTCCCAAAGTTTTGTGCTTTTATTAATTCTGCGATCACTTGCTTTGGAATGGACTATCAATTCTATGACATTGTGGTCTGAAATTCCTGTGTTATACACTATTATTTCTTTAACATAATTCACCTCATTCACAAATACTAGATCTAGGACATTTTCCTTTCTTGTTGGAATGTGGTTTATTTGTTGCATATTATGTTCTAATAGCATATCTTGAAGCTTTTCAAATTGCCTCTTATCTTCTGCGCTACTATTACTCTCTTTTTTATATGTATACATACAACCACTTTCTTCTATCTGTTCTTTCCAATCCACGAAAGGAAAGTTAAAATCTCCGGATAGGAGTATATTCCAGTCTTTATGGTTTCTACGCCCTAGAGGGCGTATAAGGCGGAAGGCTCGTCCTCCCCTTCGCCGTCCTCTGCGGAGGAGACTCGCCGTTCACCGATCCTGCCAGCTACCACCTTAGACCTCTCCGGAGATCGTTCACGATCTCCTTCGGTGGAAGGTCGTCCTTCAGGACCCTTTGACCTGTCACCCTCCAGACCTGCTGACCTGCCGTCACCCTTCAAGGCTGCTGATCCTTTCATTGCACAGGCACCGTTCCCTTCGAGGCACAAGGGACTTGAGCGCAAAACTGCGTCTCAGTCCCTTAAGCGACAGGTACCCCCTGCGCGCCATCTCGCTGCTGTTCCTGACTTAGTGCCCCTGCACTCTCTTGCGTGCACGCGCCTGATCCTGTTCCTACGCGCCAGGGTCCCCCTGCGCGCCCACGATCTCCTGTGCACCAGGGCCCACCTGCAGTTCCTGCTATAACGCGCCAGCGCTCTCCTGTGCACACGCGCTCACCTGCGCACCAGCGCCCACCTGCAGTTCCTGCTACAGCGCTCAAGCGCTCTCCTACCCGTCAGCGCTCTCCAGTGCCTCAGCGCACTTCTGGAGTTAAGCGTGCAGTTGAGGTTTCTGATGCAGTGCGCAAGCGCTCACTGGCGCGCCAGCGCGCTCCTACATTCCAGGGCGTAGTTCAGGAGGTACCTAAGTTAGCGCACGGGCGCTCACAGGTACCCCTGCCCTCTTCTTCCAAAATGCACACCCCTGTGCGCCCGAATCCTGTTGCGCGCCGTGCGCGCCTACTCAGCAGCGCACACCTGCGCGCCCGAATCCTGTTGCATGCCCTGCGCTCCCATCGCCGCAGCGCACTCCTGTGCACCTGCATCCTGATGCGTGCCATGCGCGCCCGCGATCTCCTGCGCGCCATGCATGCCCGCGATCTCCTGCGCGCCCACGATCTTCTCAGGGGGCAGTTCCTGCACCATCTGCTCAACGCTCTCCTGCGCGCCAGCACACAAGTTCACCTTTGCGCTTTCACGAGGCTGCGCAATCGCGCCCTCTCCCCGTGCTTCCAGATACGCGCGCTCCAAGCCCACTCGCTAGGGACATTTCTCTGCACACACGCGCCCAACAGTCTCGCCCCCACGGGCTCCAGCAGGTTCCTGGGTGCCCGCGCACGCCCGAGCAGAGGGTTGCTCAATCTCCAGCTCCCATCCAGGCTTCAACCCTGCCCCACGTTCCAGCTCCTGCGCGCCGCACGCCCTCGCCATTACCTCAGTGCGCCCACGCCCCGCACGCCCTCGCCATTACCTCTGCGCGCCCACGCCCACGCGCCCTTGCCCTCGCGCGCAAGCTCGAAATTCCTACCTCGCACGATCCTTCCGCTCGCGATCCAGGGCAGGGCTCATTGCGCGACCACCAGCGCGATTTGCGCCGCGATCCCGCACGCGACTTCACGGGGCTTAAGGCGGACAGGTCATCGTATCGTTCCCCTCCTCGCAAGCGCAGAACAGCGCGCTCGCCGGAGGAGAGGAAGTTTCTGGACAGGTCTAAGGACTCTCTTTCAGCTTCATTTCAGGCGAACCCTCGTTTGTCAACTCCTCCTAGGGATCGATCGATCCCCTTCCCTCCAGAGGGAGTGTCTAACAGAGTGACTGTCAGCCAACAGCCCTGGTTTGGGACCATAGTCAGAGCTCTCATGCAGGCTTTTAAGCCTGTGTTCTCTGAACTGGGTCACAAAGCAGTAGCGACTTTGTCTCCCCTGAAGAGGAAGAGAGGAGTCCCCTCCGTGGTGACTTCTCCGAGGGCTAAGCTGTCTCCTCGGAAATCCTTGCGCAAGGCTCCCTCTCCCCCCCCCCAGACTTTCTCTCCCTCCTCTGCGGATGACGATTTTCCATCCTCAGGGTAGTCGGACGAGCTGGTCCGTTCCCCCATCGCACCAATGGAGGAAACTCTGCCTCTCCCTGAGAAGTTTTCTAAAGAGCCTTCATCTATCGTTACTAGAGTCCTGTATCCCTCCCAGGAGGGAGCCGAAGGACTCGAAGACTTTACCTAATTTTTCTGCAAGGATCAGACAGGAGCCAGCTAGACCTTCGGAGAATGTCCACGAGTCCCCCCAGGAAGAGCCACTGGGGACGGGAGACTTTGCTGCTATCCCTTCGGGAGGAGAGCTTCAAGAGTCAGAACATGCGTTCTGGCAAGTTCTGACCCTCATGAGAAATCTCAATGGGTTTCCGAACCCAGAGATTCCTCCTCGTGAGGGTAAGAACACGGTCTTGGACCGAGTCTACGGCACCAGAAACACTCTAGGGCCAGTGCAGCTTTGCCCTGGTCACAAGGGATGAAGAGTGCCAGAGACAAGGTCGAAGGCCATCTCTCTGAGCTTGCCTCCTCCAACAGATCCAGCGCCGGTAACAAGCTCCTCCCTCCTCCTCGAGTCCACCAGAGGAGGTATTTCGAGATCTTAGAGGAGACTTGTTTGGGTCTTCCCATTCACCATTCTGTGGAAGAACTCACTGGGGGAGTCCCTCTAGAGAGAGACTCCAACCGGCAGGTTTCGTATTCTGCTACTGAGAGCCTAAGCCAGGAGAAGGTGGCGAAGTGTGCCATGCAGGCAACCTCATGGCTTGACATCTGGTTGGGGTCTCTGGGCATCCTAGTGCGGTCTAAGGACCTGTCCAAGGAAAGAACCAGGAAGGCACTGGAAACATTCTTACTCTCAGGCAGGCGGACCATCGAGTTTCTGGCCCACCAAGTTTTGAGCTTGTTGGCCAATGCGATCCTGAAACGTCGAGACGCAGTTGCTGAGAGATTTCACCAGAAGGTCCCCAGTTCCGACATTAGCAGGCTCAGACACTCTTCTGTACTCGGTAAGAGTTTGTTCGAGCCTAAGGACGTGGAGCTAGCTGCTGAGAGGTGGAGGAAGTCCAACCAGGATTCCCTCCTCCCTAGGGTCCTGACATCGAGGCCCTACAAACCTCCAGCATCCTAACAGCCCCGTCCAGCTAAGAATGCAAAGACGACGACAGCAGCAAAGCCAAAGGTGTCTAAGCCCTTTCCCATCAAGGACAGGAAGGGCAGAAAGTCCTCCAGGGGAGGTAAAAATCGTAGAGGGAGCGGCCGAGGCCGTAAACGCTAGGATTGGCAATCCCCCTGCATGTCCACCAGTGGGGGGATGCCTACAAAGTTGCGCGACAAGGTGGCATTAACTCAGGGCAGATACCTGGACGATATCCGTAATCGGTCAGGGATATCGCGTCCCGTTCACATCATCTCTACCTCCCTTGACAGCAAAGCCAGTGTCATTGAGCTCCCTCACCATGGGATCAGTAAGGTGGCAAGCCCTCTGGGCAGAAGTCGAGACCATGTTGAAGAAGGACGCTCTCCAAGAGGTGGCAGACGGGTCCTCAGGCTTCTACAATCGACACTTTCTTGTAAAGAAGGCATCTGGAGGCTGGAGACCAGTCATCGACCTCTCGACCCTGAACGGGTTTGTCAAACAGACACCGTTCAGCATGGACAGGCAGACACGGTCAGACTTGCAGTGAGACCCCAAGACTTCATGTGTACACTGGACCTGAAGGACTCGTACTTCCAGATCCCAGTCCACCTGTCTTCGAGGAAGTACTTAAGATTTTGCCTAGACAACAAGATCTACCAGTTCAAGGTGCTGTGCTTTGGTCTCTCCACAGCTCCTCAAGTGTTCACCAGAGTATTCACCCTGATATCATCTTGGGCTCACAGGATCAATATCCGTCTCCTCCGTTACCTAGATGACTGGCTGATCCTAGCAGACTCGGAGGCAACCCTTCTTCGCCACCGAGACAAGCTCCTCGAACTTTGCCAGGATCTAGGGATCATGGTAAATCTCGAGAAGTCCTCTCTGCAGCCCTCTCAGAAACTGGTATACCTAGGCATGGTCATAGACACCAATCTCCACAAAGCATTCCCTTCAGATGACAGGATAGCAAGGCTGAGGAAGGTCGCAAGGCCTTTCCTCAAACGAGAAGAACTTCCAGCCCAAGCGTGGTTACGTCTCCTCGGCCACCTCTCTTCCTTGGCCACCTCTCTTCCTTGGCCCGTTTGGTTCCCAATGGTCGCATCAGAATGAGATCTCTCCAGTGGCGACTCAAGTCTCAGTGGAATCAAGGACATGATTCCCCGGACTCTCTGATCCCTAAGGGTCCCGCGGAACAGACGGACCTTCAGTGGTGTTTGGCAGACGAGAATCTACAAAGGGAGTGGATCTTCTCATCCTTCCCCCGGATTTGATGTTGTTTTCGGACGCATCAAAGATAGTGTGGGGGGCCCAAGTTCTGAACCACAGGACCTCGGCCTGTGATCAAAATCAGAAAAGCACCTCCACATAAACCTGATAGAAATGAAGGCCATATTCCTGGCACTTCGGAAGTTCCATCAGGTCCTGGTGGGCCACTCTGTGGTGGTGATGAGCGACAACACCACAGTGGTGGCTTATATCAACAAGCAGGGAGCTACCTTCTCAGAACAGCTATCCCATCTTGCAGTAGAGATACTGAGATGGTCCGAAGTCCACTGGGTCACACTTTCGGCTCGCTTCATTCCAGGCATGAGGAATGTGCTCGCCGACAGTCTGAGCAGAGCAACGCAGATAGTGAGTACCGAATGGTCTTTGGATCCTCAAGTAGCCAACAAAGTCCTGACTTTGTGGGGTTTCCCGACTGTGAATCTGTTCGCTACAGCACTGAACTTCAAGCTCCCGGTGTACTCCTCCCCAGTCCCGGACCCCAAGGCTCTCTGGTAAGATGCCTTCCAACAACGGTGGGACAACATCGCTGTTTACGCCTTTCCCCCGTTCTGTCTGATGAGGAGGGTGCTCAACAAGACCAGAATATCGGTCAACCTCTCGATGACCTTGATAGCTCCGCTATGGCCTCACGCAGAGTGGTTTCCGGACCTTCTGCAACTCCTTACGGAGCTCCAGAGAGAACTCCCTCCACGTTACGAGCTACTCAAACAACCACACGCCAACATCTTCCACAAAGCCGTAGCTTCGCTTCGACTTCACGCCTGCAGACTATCCAGCACCTCCTCGCTGAGAGAGGATTTTCGCAGCAAGTTGCGAATAGGATGTCTGGAAACCTGCGCAGGTCATCCGCAGGGGTCTACCAGGCGAAGTGGCAAGTTTTCTGTGGTTGGTGTCGTGGAAGGGGTATCTCTCCACTCGATCCCACTATTCCAGCAATAGCGGAGTTCTTCGTGTATTTGCGGGAAGAAATGCACCTTTCAGTCTCGGCAGTGAAAGGCTATCGCTCAGCCTTAAGTCTAGCCTTCAGGCTCAAAGGAGTGGACATTTCTTCCTCGCTGGAACTTTCTCTACTCATACGGTGTTATGAACTTACCTGCCCTCAGTCGGAAGTGAGACCTCCTCCATGGAACGTGGTTCGAGTTCTCACGTCTCTGAAGAGACCTCCCTACGAACCATTACGCCAGGCTTCAGATCGCCACCTTACTCGGAAGACGGTGTTCCTGCTAGCTTTGCCTTCGGCCAAATGAGTTGGCGAACTTCATGGTCTCTCATACGACATCGCCCATTCAAGGGGATGTGGGGAGGTAACGTTCAGGTTCGTCCCTGAGTTTGTTGCCAAGACTCAGAATCCGGGAGTGCCGGACCCTCGGTTCGACTCTTTCCCGGTTTCGAGTCTTTGTTCTGTAACAGGTGACCCAGACCATCTCCTACTGTGCCCAGTAAGGAGTCTGAGGTTGTATCTTAAAAGAACAGCTGAAGTTCGTCCCCAAGTGCAACCCTTGTTTGTGAGCACTGGGAAAACGAAGAGAAGGGTCACTAGGAATACCATCTCAGCCTGGATTCGCAAGGTAATACACATAGCCTTGAATCCTGACCCTCCTCCGTCACGTCGCCCTAGGCCACATGATGTCAGGGGCATAGCTATGTCCCTGGCCTTCAAGAAGAACTATTCAGTGACGCTGGGGTGTGGAAGCGTCAGACGACCTTCACAGCCCACTAACTGCAAGACGTGACACACAGGACACTCGATACGTTCTCTATCGGCCCTGTGGTGGCTGCACAACAGCCTGTCTAACCTCAGACTCCTTAATGGACAGGTAGCAGAAGGTTGAGGGCATTGCTACCCGGATTTAGTCTGCATGAATGAAAACGTTTGTCTGGCCCTTATTCTTTTCTTCATCCTCTCCTCCCTTGGAGAAAGCAGCATCCTGGGTTCTCTGCACAGCTGACCTCAAACCACTACAGGTAAGCCATGCTTCCTTGTATTCCTAGTATTAAGGTTAATACTGTTACGTCCCCATACCCTGACGAGGTGGTATTGGGAGAGTCCTAGCCTAGAATTCCATCTGAAGACCTCAATGTCAACTTCCTAGGACAAGTCATACTACTCACCTTCACACACAGCTTATGTATGCCGCAGCAGTTGCACAGCAATGCTAGCGAGGTGCAGGGACTCCTTATTTCCTGAGTACTTACATACTCAAATATTGAGTCCCCGGGCAAAGCCCAAGCCAGTATGGCAGGGATTTACCACTCTTCCTAAGGGGTGAGTCACCCATATCAAATAGCGTGGTTTGTATTTCAGTTACAGAACAAATGAAAAATTCGTAGATAATTTGTATTTTTCCTAACTATTCAAACCTTACCTATCTAATCAAATTTGCCCGCCAGCCCTGTCCCCCTTGAAGTCCTACCTCTAAGCAAAGTGAAGTATTCACAGGTGTGTGTGAGGGGTGGGGGTGGGGGGTAGCAAGCTACCCCTCCCTACCCCCCACTAACTAGCGGTGGGGTAGTAAACCCTCGTTAAAATTCCAATGGCTCGTCATTTGTCCTTTCAGCTACGCCGAAGTAATAACCCATATTAAATAGCTAAGGTTTGTATAGTTAGGAAAAATACATATTATCTACGAATTTGTCATGTTTCATAGGCTTAAGATTAAGTTGAAATAGATTATAACCTATTGAATAAAAATTTATAAAACCCATGTTACCATCTAAATATATATTCATTTTCAGCATTTGACCAGTTCCTTGAATGGACACAGCACTGTGAGCAACAAGAAATTATGACAAGACAGACAAAACAACAAAAAATGGACACAGGAGACAGCTCGGCTGGAAGACAAACATCTCTGACACAGCGGAAGTGCTGCCACCAGAAGTACCGAGTAAAACAGGCTCAGCAAGTTGTGAAAACTAACACTGGACCCCAAGGCTTATTGGACCTTGTATTACCAGATTAGTAAAATGAACGCCATGATGTTGCAGACATATTCAACCTTCTGCTTAAATGTTAGTATCCATCTTTAATATTTGTTTATTTTGTATAGTTAGTCAGCTCCATCTACAAGAATTAATCTGCCTCTAGTTTTGTTTTCAATTTTGGATGTAAGAGGGTTGTGTTGAATTGTTATAGCTTCCTTACATAATACACTTTCAAATTTATCATTATTAACTTTCATTAGGTCTATGCAAATGTGTCAATTTATATGAAGCAGGAAATTCAATGAAACCTACTATTAATTCTAGATTGTTTTGTATTAAACCATTCGTACTCAAACTTTAGGAGAATCAATTCTTCATATGAATATAGGGAATTTGGACATTTATTGCTGTTGTTGTTGTTATTATTATTATTATTATTATTATTATTATTATTATTATTATTATTATTATTATTATTATTATTATTTCTGGAGTCGACCCTCTTTTAAGCAGTTTTTTTTTTAAAGTGATTGCTGCCTCAGTGGCGTTAATTTTGTAATTAACTTTTTCTATTGTTCTTATTATCTTTTTCTCTTCATTGACACAATTTACCAGTAACTGGGAAAAGGACATATTTTCATTGGGAAGGTGATGGAAACCATATTCACAATTCATCTGCCGATCCAGTGAGAGAATTTTTATGAAAGGTGTACCACAGGGTAGTGTTCTGGGCCCTATCTTGTTCAACATATATACTATCGAGCTATCACACATCTTGAAAAAACAAAAAGTGGGCTTTAAACTATATGCAGATAATACTCAGTTCTATCTTTCAATTTCAACAATGCAAGATACAAAGAAGAAAATTGATGAGATAATGAATGAAATAAAAACATGGATGCAGAAGAAAAAGCTTAAATTAAATGATGACAAAACAGAATGTATGCATTTGGGCACAAAGGTGGCTTTCAAGAATTACGAGCTATTTCAAAGTATAAAAATTGGTGACGCTGATGTTAGGATTGTGCCTGTTGTGAAAAATTTGGGTATACTGATAGATTGTAATTTGTCAATGATGGATCAAATAGTGAACACAGTGAAAGTGTGTAACTATCACCTGAGAAACATAGCATTTATTGGAAAATATTTAACAGAGGGGAGTACAATTATTTTAGTGATGAGTCATGTAATATCAAGGCTTGATTATTGTAATTCTCTGTACTATAAATTGCCCAATACACTACTAAGAAAGCTTCAAAATGTGCAAAACCGGGCGGCTAGACTGATAAAAGGCATTAAACCTTGGGAGAGAATAACTCCTGCACTGATCGATCTACATTGGTTACCTGTTAAGGCTATAATTGAATTTAAAATTTGTTTGTTGACTCACAAAGCACTTACAAGTGATAAGCCTAAATATCTTCGTGATTGCTTGGTCCCCTACCCCCAAGCTACTAGCGCTGCTGTAAGAATTAGAAATGCGGATGATCCATATAGACTATACGAAATTAATGTGAATCATGCAATAGGAGGAAGAACTTTTTGTTATGCTGCACCGAGACTTCAACGACCTTCCACTTGATGTCAAGAATAGCAAAAATTTGGCAGCTTTCAAGAAAAACCTGTAGACATCTCTTTGGAAGGTGTTATGATAGTGATCTAAAAACTATTAAGCCTGAATACAAATGCTAGCGAATAACTGAAAAGATACAGAGCAAAATATTAACTGGAAAGAAATTATTTTTCACACACCAAGGCCCGCCTGAACGGAATCTTAGTGTCTGATGGAGGGTGAAAAATAAACCCCTAAAAGTAAAAGTAAAGTAATACATACTACGAAAGTACAGATAATAAGTACAAAGTATGAAACACTACCACAATGTCAGTGTGCACAAAGTAATGGTGACTCATGTACAAAAAATAAATTTCAAAATACGTGGAATTAAGTATAATACATCCCTCAACTGTTATACTTAATCCCACGTAATTTGAGATTTATTTTTGTACGATAATGACCATTACTTTGTGAACACAGATAGGGTGATAGTGTTTCATACTTTGTAGTTATTATCTGTACTTTCGTAGTATGTAGTGATATGTTAAAGATGAGTTGTGAATGATATGGTCTCCATCACCTTCCCAATGAAAATATGTCCCTTTCGCAGTTATTGGCGGATTGTAGCAATGAAGAGAAAAAGATAATAAAAAAATAGAAAAAGTTAATTAGAAAATTAATGCTACTGAGGCAGCAATCACTTTCAATAAAACCTATTATTATTATTATTATTATTATTATTATTATTATTATTATTATTATTATTATTATTATTATTATTATTATTATTATTATTATTATCAGTTATTGATCTTCAACACAGTATATTTACAACAATCGATAGCCCAATTATCTTCAGTTATTCTTATTTCTTTTACCCATTCTTTCCCATCGTTATCCCTACATTTACGGGTCGGTTATCTGATGGGGTTTTTACGATCGCATACCCTTCTAGTTACTAACCACAGCTAATGGCAATGGGCCTTACCTTTAACTAAACAATCCAACAGTAAGCCAACAGTAAAGGTTACCATTGTTTCTCTCGACCGATTTGCTTTAAATAAGACTTCTTTGACTTGGTTTGCATAGGACGTTGGGTTAACAGTTACATGGACTTACTGTATCATTAAGAAACTCTCTCTCTCTCTCTCTCTCTCTCTCTCTCTCTCTCTCTCTCTCTCTCTCTCTCTCTCAACATGGTATTTATCCCTAACATTCTGTTTTTTTCACAGATCCCATGGTTGAGGGTTGAGTGGCGCCTTGTCTCGAAGTAATGGAAAAAACATCTGGTAATCGAGGATGTTAAAGAAAAAAATAAAAAATAAATCATAAAAAGGAATATAAAATATAATTACAAAACAACACTTGGAAAAAAATCGAGATGAAAATAATTCCGTCGATAAAATAACAATTGTGTGAAATAGATCAAAAGGTGGATTTTATGTTAATGTGAAGCTTATTATGAAATCTCAATTGACTAAAAAATGCTGAAGTTAGATATCTATCATATGGAGATACGACGGACATGATGTTTGTTGAATTTCACTCCGTTAAGGAAAAATATAAGAATAACATAACTTTAGTAAATAAAAAGAAAGAACCCACAAGTAAGGAAATGTGTAAATAAAATTCCAAAATCAGTAGTATCCAATAAGCAGACAAAATAACAAATTGAAGGTAAAATGTAATAAAACTTCTAATTTCTATTTATCGTGAATATGTTAAAAGAATTAAAACTGTTTTTTTATGGAATTCTAGTTAAATGTACAGTATATAGTAGACAGAAGGTCGACAGTTACATGTGGAATATTTCCAAAGAAAAAAATTACCAGCTATAATGAATCATATTATGAATATGAATTCAAATATAACCAATATATTTGACGAAGAACAAAAGAAAACCCATAGATCATAATGGAAAATATCCTAGAAGAAAAATAAGAGAATACCATGGAATTAATCAAAGGTAATATGTTTTGGCTACACAGTCAGTAAGAGTTGATAGTGACTTCAAAAGAGCTGCTACAAGGAAATGAAGACCAAAAGAAGTAATCGTTGCCTTTGAAAATGCCCTTCATAAATGAGAAGTCGTATAGGTATATGTGATGATGAGTTACGTGTACCTCGTCAATGTGAAATTTTATGGAGAAAGTCAATGTCAAACCAGTGTATAAAGGGTAAATGTAGTAGGATATAAGAGCGAGAAGGATCAGTGGTGTAAATAAGGTGAAGTTATATGTTTATTCAAACGGGCTAGAAATCGTGTGAAATGTTCAAAGAATTAACAAAAATGAATATGGCTAAGGTTAAGGTACAATTGATATGCCATAAAAGTACTGTTTCTTTAATTCAAGCAACGAGGTATAAAACAAATGAAATGGGTAGAGATATGAAAATGCATACCATTGAAAATACGAGGGCATAAATGAGCATGAGCAAATGGAGGTACAATACAAGAATATTAGAAATGATAGTCTTAAAATATACAAGACAAATACTTTTTAAAATGAGATACTCTACGTTCTAAACAAGGGAAGCCAGAAAAAGGTATCTATATTGAAATATCCATGAAAACTACAAACAGCAGCTGGTAAACAAAGAATAGTCACTTGGAAGTATGGTGCTCTGGAGATGAATATTGATTTCTGACAGGAAGGCCCCCAACAATATACCTGGAAGATGAAGAACCTCGTATATTTTTTAATGCTGAAATTAATTGTTTACATTACTTCTGCTTGAAATCTGCACCTGCTTGAAATCTTCGCTATCTTAAAAGCAGAGGTGAGTTTTTGTTTGACAAACTTGTACTTGATCTCAGTAGGGTTTAAGGTATAAAGTCTTTCAAGAAGAAATTAAAAATCTTATTTTCAGTGTTTTACGATAGATAGGACTTTACAAATAATATGGAGTTTAAGAAAAAATATGTGTTATTCATCCAATTTAGAATTTCTTTAATGCAACGGTACGATTTGACATCATTTTAACCCATCTTATCATCAATGGAAATATCTAAATACAAATGTAATTGTTGTGAAAATATTTCTTGTTTATTGTGATGACAGATTTTGCGTCACTTTATCTGTCTGAGATATTTAATTCTAGTAATGTTTTTCCTTCCTAAGGATTCGTTTAGTATCAAAAGTTGAGAGAGAGAGAGAGAGAGAGAGAGAGAGAGAGAGAGAGAGAGAGAGAGAGAGAGAGAGAGAGAGAGAGAGAGAGAGAGAGAGAGAGAGAGAGGGGGGGGATACTTAAACAAGATTAAACAGTTTAAGTTGTGCCACGTTTAAAGCTGTCATAAAGAAAAGATATCTTTATTTATTGGGTTAACTTTTACATGTATATTACAAATTAAAGTTCGTCCCTATTCTTTAGATTGATGTTGCTACTTATTTGGACGTTCATACTACTGGAAGCGTAATTGATTATACAAGGTCCCTTAGCCTGCCAGGAGTAATTTTTATTCAATAAACCATCCTTACTTAACTTTCAAGTAGTTTTTATCGGGTCCCAAGTTGCAGGACCTACATTTTTTATCATATATATATACTTTGATATGTACTCCATACTAAAAATCAAATCCACACTTATAAATTATGTGAGAACGACATTTGTTTCTTCTTGAGAGACTAAAAGTTTGTTATTTCAAGAGGGAACTTAGTATGTCATTGTAAGGTTACACGTTTGAGATCTTGAAGTCGAAGACTGAATAACAGTTCTGATTGGCTGAAAGCTTTAACGAAAGTTTTCAGCTACTTTGCATTATAATTGCCAAGAGTTTTTTTTTTCTTTTCTTTTTGCGTGTTATTCAGTGTACCTATATTGCAAATGATGAAGCTTAGCGGTGGTTTACTGTTATGAGAGGGCTGACAGAGCTTTTAAAACCTGCAATAAGGCGCACAAAAAAGGTCTGTGAATAGAATTTCTATTTTTCTTAAATGTTATCTCTACGTTAAGGGGTCGGTTGCCTTAAGCACCTTCAGATATGGTTTACAATTTGGCAGAGGGTCTTTACGATAGCGTTTTCATGCAGTCATCAACCATAGTTACTGGCGGTTGGCCTAACCTTTGACTAAATAGTCCAAGTGCAAGGAAGCAGTCTCCTCATGTATTAACAGAGGCGTAGCCTTTCGCTAAAATGCAAGACTACAAAGCAGCAACTACGCATTTAGTGGCATTCTACGACATGCATGCCAGATAGAGACATTATTCTTACACCCCTACCTCAAGGCATAGGAATATAGAATTAATTGCTCACATATGTTTTCTAGATAATTCTAAAAGTTTATTACCAATAGAAGTTTTTATCATAATTTTCATGGGCTTATCTGTTCTGTGAAAAGTTATCCTTAAATGTAATACTGTGATGACGAAGCTCTGAGTTTGCTGCGAGCTTTTACTGGTGAAAGAATTTCAGCTGACATACTGATTTTTATGTGGTATTTAAATCATAATTCCGATAAAATAGTTATTGAGAAGTATATGCATCTCAATAAAACAAGAAACTATGACTTATGATTATATTTAACCTGCTTGTGTGGTTGCTCCGAGTCCATGCTACCAAATCTGACCTGTCATTCACTCTAGTACCTTACCATCTGCTCTCTTTATCTTTTTATCAAGACACTTTCCCCAATTTTAGGGGATAGCCAGGATCAAACAAAGGAACTAAAGGGACCTTTACTCTCTCCGCTCCTCCCAGCCTGATGAGGGATTCAGCCGAGTTTGGCGGGTAGTGCTAGGGTGCCACAGCACACCCTCACCCGGTATCCTCCAGAAATGTAGTTTCATACACTGAATTCCCTAATGCCCCTACCACTGTGGTCACCAAGGCAACCAGAGGAAGCAACAAGGCCTACCAAAACTACATCACAATCACTCGCCATTCATTCCTATTTCTAGCATGCTTTCTTGCCTCTCTCACATCTATCCTCCTATCACCCAGAGCTTGCTTCACTCCATCCATCCACCCAAATCTTGGCCTTCCTCTTGTACTACTCCTATCAACTCTTGCATTCATCACCTTCTATAGCAGACAACCACTTTCCATTCTCTCAACATGACCATACCACCTCAACACATTCATATCCACTCTAGCTGCTAAGTCATTTCTTACACCAATTCTCACCCTCACTACTAAATCATTTCTTACACCAATCCTCACGCTCACTACTTCATTCCTAACACTATCTAATTGAGATATACCAGCCATACTCCTCAGACACTTCATCTCAAACACATTCAATTTCCCTCTCTCCCTCACTTTCATTCTCCACAACTTCAATCTATACATCACAGTTGGTACAATCACTTTTCCATACAGAAATCTCTTTACATTCATACCTAACCCTCTATTCTTTACCACATCCTTCACTGCCCCCAACACTTTGCATCCTTCATTCACTCTCTGATATATATCTGCTTCCACTCCACCATTTGCTGCAACAACAGACCCCAAGTACTTAAACTGATCTACTTCTACTCCACCATCTGCAGCGACAATAAGCCCCCAAGTACTTTAACTAATCTACTTCCTCAAGTAAATCTCCCTTCAACATGACATTCAACCTCACATCATCTATCCTTCTCGTGCATCTCATAATCTTACTCTTACCCACATTAACTTTCCACTGCCTTCTGGCACATACCCTTCCAAACTCTGTCACTAATAGACCAAGCTTCTTTTCAGGGTCTGGTACCAGTACAGTATCATCTGCAAACAACAACTGATTTACCTCCCATTCATGATCACCCTCGTCTATCAGATTCAATCCTCGACCAAGCACTCAAGAAGTCACCTCTCTCCCCACTTAATCGAGAAAAAAAAAAAAAAAAACATGGTGGCATCACACATCCTGTCTCACCCTCACTCAACTGAAAACTCTATCATACACTTTCTCCAGATCCATAAACACAACATACACCTCCTTGCCTTTTGCTAAATATTTCTCACATACCTGCCTAACTGTAAAAATCTGATTCATATAACCCATACCTCTTCTGAAACCAGCCTGTACTTCTAAGACTGCATTCTCTGCCTTATCCTCAATCCTATTAATTAGTGCTCTATCATACACTTTTCCAACCACACTCAACAAACTAGTACCCCATAAATCACAATATTCATGCACATCTCCCTTACCCTTATATAGTAGAATATACACACACACATATACACAGTCTACTGGCACTATTGACAACATAGATTACATATTAAACAATCTCGCCAACCATTCAAGTACAGTCACACCCCCTTCCTTTAACATCTCACTCCTCACACCATCCATGCCTGGTGCCTTTCCTACTCTAGTGCTCTCCTCTCTTCCTCTCTTGTAATCTCTCTCTCTCTCTCATTCTCCTCTCTCATCACTTGCACCTCAACACCTGTAACAGCAATTATATCTGCCCCCCTATTATCCTCAATTTTCTGTGAACTTTCAAAATATTCCATCAACCTTTTCCTTGCCTCCTCTCCCTTTAACAATCTGCCATTTCCATCTGTCACTGTCTCTTCAATTCTCGTACCACCCTTCCTTACTCTCTTCACTTCTTTCCTAACTACCTCTTAGTTTCTTTATAAGAACGACCCAAACCTTGACCCCACCTCCAGTCAGCCGTCGTCTTTGCCTCGGCTACTTTACTTCCAAGTTTTCTCTCTACATCTTTCATACTTCTCTACACTATTACTCTGTAGCCATTCTTCAAATCCCCGCTTATCCTCTTTCCCCTTCATTTCTACTAACTCATTCTACCATCTCATTCTACCATTCACTACCCTTCCTCATGCTGCCTCCAACAATCCTCTTGCCACACACATGACTTGCTATTCAAACAAAATTTTCTTTTACAAATTTCCACTGCTCCTCTAAATTACGTTTCTCACACTTTCACGATGCCACATGCCATTTCCAAACTTTCTTGGTATTCCCTTTTTATCTCTGGTTTTATTAACTCTTTGACCTTCACTACCTCTCTTCAACATCCCCCAACTCTATTCCCCCAGTCTTCTGCTACAACTAATTTTCCTTCCACCAAAAAAATTATCAGACATACTACTAGCCATACCCCTAAACATGTGCCAGTATTTCAATCTTCCAAACATTCTTCTAGTTATCAACACATAATCCATTAATGTCCTTTCTACCACTCTTCCATTTGCCACCCTTACCTATGTATACATATCATCTTTCTTTAAAAAAAAAAAAAACTACAACTTATTACCAGCTCTTGCTCATCACATATCTACCAATCTCTCACCACTCTCATTTTCCCCTGGTACACCATACTTTCTAATGATACCTTCCTCTCCAGCACCCACTCTAGCATTTAAGTCCCCCATGACAACTACATAATTCCTTTTTCCCAGTCCTTCTACATACCTAGTTATTTCATTCCAGAATTCATTACGCTTTTCACTTTTCTCAAAACCTGGGCCATAAACACTAACAAAAGCCCAACATTCCCATCCCAGCCTAACCCTTACCCATATTAACCTAGATGACATCTCCTTCCATTCCACTAATTAACTTATCCATTCGCTCAGCAGTAAAGCCCTTCCTCCTTCAACCCCAGATACTCCACCAATCATTTCACCAAACTTCACTTCATCCTTCCTTTTTATCTTTTTCTCACACAAAGCCAATATATCCATCCTTCTATTCCTAAACATACTTTCAATCTCACATCTTTTACTCTCTATCGTACTATATCCAGGCACATTCAGAGACCCCAAAACTAGAGTGCGAGGAGCAGTCACTCCCCTCCCTCCCCCAGCTCCACCTAAACTCTGCTAACTAGTGAAAATGCAGGTTCCCCAGTTAAATCTCAATTGTAAATGGTACCAGTGTCAGGCTATGTTATCCAAATTCATTTATCTAATGTAATCTGTCTCATATATTCCCCCTTTTAACGAAGACATATGCTGTAATAATGTCGGTTTAATCTCTTACGAATTATGCTGTAGTTCGACAGTCCTAAACCGACAGACTATTTACCTCCTGGGGAAAAACCCCCTTGCCACTTCCCTAAATCATCCCTTCTTGATTAAGTCTTCAGTCATCTCCCATTGAAGTAATGTAGTATTTGTGAGGGTACTTCATTAGAATGACCATAAACTGTAAATCCTATTCCCTAAACTTGATCCACTTTAATTTCACAATTGACTACTGTATTGTTCTCAGCAACCAAAAACAAAAAGTCATTATTTTTGGAACTCTAGTTCCAAACTAGACTTAGCTTAGATGCTACATTAAAACTAACAAACGTAATATGCAAACGCTGAATGTTTGTTGAATGCAGTCAAATATTCAAATTATATATTACTATGTACGGTGTTACCTCTTAAATGTGTATATGCAATGATGATTCTATTCTCGTTGTTTAGCTTCTTGTACAAAGTTTCTAGTTTCTGTTGTAAATTCTAAGGCATACGTTTTTGGAATGATACAAACCTCATATCCACAAAGATAGTTAGTGCCACCAGTGCACCTCTCACTGTGCACTGTTGGCACTACCAAATGGTCTTTGCATTGGTCCTTTGGACCTCGGATATACCCACATTCTAACCTGTACAACTAACTTTCTTCTATGATGTTGTTCAACCTATCAGAAGATTAAGTGTGAATATGTTGTAACATATTCAATTGAATTGATATTCAAAACTATGATATTTCTATTCAAAGATGATCTTTTTTATAAAGAGGAGTTTTTTTTTTTTTAGCAAGGCAATCAAGATCAGAAATGGATATTGGAGATATCTCAGGCACTGTACAAGTATCTCTGGGACAATAAGAGCTAGGGTTGCCACTACAAATAATAGGGAGACAGGAACGGCAGGCGGCAGAAGTTATATAAGAAGCAGTCAAGGATTTGACCTTGGAGGGGCTTTTCAGCAAAACGGCCTAATTGCTAGTATACATTTGCATTTTATGTTTTGCTGAATTCGTCAGCTTCATCTACATAAGTTAATCTTTTACTTTTACTTTTACTTCCAATGTTAAGTGTAGGAGCGGTGTGTAGAAGTTTTAAGGATTTCTTGGAGGTGGTGTATCGGAAAGGTCCTTGAAAATATTTCTTCTCGTTATTTTTTTCATTAACATAAACTCTGTTCTAATCTAGTCTCTGTAGAGTTTCAATCTAAATAAAGTAGGAAATGTAACCAGAATAGAATTTATAATAGATTGGTGATTCTATGTCAAACAATTTGTGCTCAAAATTTAGTAAAATAAAATTCTAAAATAATAAAAAAGATCAATTTTGAGATCATTATTTCTATTATATGAAATATATCCTAATTTCAATCAATATTTATAAAATAATTTTTTGACCAACTATCTCTACAGTTATTCCGATACTTTCTTTATGATTGTGTTTTATGTGTCTTGAAATGTTTAATATTATCAATTTACTCTCAAATTGTTTTCTTTAAACAGGTTTTCATTGCTGTGACCTAGAAAGGGTTAACAGTTATGCTGTCTTCTTGTGCATCTCAGAGAAACTCTCTCTCTCTCTCTCTCTCTCTCTCTCTCTCTCTCTCTCTCTCTCTCTCTCTCTCTCTCTCTCTCTCTCTCTCTCTCTCTCTCTCTCTCTCTCTCTCTCTCTCTCTCTTTTTATTATTCTCAAGATTTTCCTCTTCAGGTGCCATGGTCGAGTGCTGAGTCGTGCCGTGTAAAGAAGTTACGAAAAGAAACTCTGACAATCGAGGATATTAAAGATGAAAATCAGTAACAATAAAAAACAGGAATATTATGAAATTTAAAAGAAAACTCTATTAGTATATATACTGAGGACAATATTATATAATAATGAAATAATGTTTATTGTATGCAATGAAGAAGCTAAATCAACATGCCAATTTATAGTAGGCCTACAAAGAACGTGAAACTTCTGGTGGGAAATTAATCAAAAGATGAATATCATACTAATGGAAAGCTTATCATTTAATATCATGCATGATACTGCAACTAATAGACAAATTATTGTTATCATCCGGAATATTTTGTAATGCCCCTTTCACACGAGGAGCATATCCATGGGAGGTGGGAGGTGTTGAGACAATGTTACCAATTTTGTGGTAAGGGTGGTGATTACAAGTGTAGATGGCATCATAGACGAAGAAACCATAGGCAAACTATCGAAGTGTCTATGCCCATTGTTGAAGCACTGGGTGGGTGCCTTACTAAGGACCACGCTGACTGGCCTGGCTCCAGCTGCTCTCTGACCGGCGTCTGGACCAAGTCATAAATTTGCGTACCTGGCCTACTATCTGCCTAGGACTGTTTAATCTAGTAACACTGTTTTAAAGCAAGATCATTACTGGCGAATCAGAATGCCCACTCTCCATCTGCCCCTCGTGTGGAAGGGGCCTAACCGAAACTTCATCCACAGGAGAGAACCAAATCCTATATGAAATGCTGAGGCCCTTTCCTGATGATACTGAAAAATACTGGGTGTAAAGTTTGTTGAATGACATTCTCTGAAAGAAAATGGACAGATGATTGAGATTCACACAATGGGGAACTTCAGTAAATAAAAAAAAAGATACAAGTAAAGATATATGTAAATAAAGTTAGAGTCAAACAATTTGAAGCCATGGTGGAATAAAACTCCTAATTTCTACTCATTCTATAGCGGAGGATGTTGTACAGAGGAATGCCATTGTCTGTTTTTCGTAAATTTTCAGTGAGAGGTATAAAGAGGCAGAAGATGGTTGGTTATGGATATTACAACAGAAGAAAGTGATGGAATGTAATGATTTATATAATAGATAATAATTTGGAAATAAATAATAGATCTGTTGATAAAAAAAATCTTGAAAACAGATATATCAAAAGAGAGAAAGAAGAGATTATCATGGATTAGATCAAAGGAAAGGCCCTTCAGCAAAAGAGTTTGGTTGAAGACTTAATTATGATTTCAAGAAAGCTTCTACAGTGAAATGAAAAATCAAAGCAATGAAATATTACCTCTAAAATCCCTTATCAGAATTAAGAAGAAATAAAGGAATACAAGATGATAACCTTTATGTACCAGTCCGTGTAGAATGTATATGAGAGAAGTGTTAAAAAATCTATATAGGCTGGGAAAATGTACTGGGTAGCTTAAATGTCATAAGAATGGGAAAGATCACTGGTGAAGGTTTTGTAATTAAAATGAAGCTGTAGCTGTATACTTCGCCAAGATCCTTGAACAACGGGTAACAGATCAAGTCAATTCTAAATAGAGTAAACCAGAAATAATAATGCTTTATTCTTTCTTACCATTATCACTACTTTAAGGTATCAGTTGGATGGTAGGACATCTAAATAGCATCAGGCCCTTGCACTCATCAGGCACAGTTCTTGACGGTGGGCCCAACCTTTGAGTAAATAATAAACTGCAAGGCAGCAGTTTCCACAGTTAATGACAACGAGGTCTAAAAGTGTCCTCAAGATTATGAATGGATGAGAATGACATTGATGAACCTCTTTCAAATGAGTTCTAAAAGTCCCTTCAAGATTATACGTGAATGGGGATGACAGCGGGAAGCCTATACAAAGTGAAGTCCGAAAATCCCTTTCAGATTACATATGTCTTCCAATTGAGATCTGAAAATATCTTCATGATTAAGATGAGGGCGATGAACCTCTACCAATTAAGGTCTAAAAGTACATTTCCAGATTGGAAAATCATTTCAAGATTATACGTGGGTGAAAATGACAGCAGGAAACCTATACAAAGTGAGGTCCGAAAATCCCTCCAAGATTATGAATGAATGAGGATGACAGTGATGAACCTACAAATAAGGTTTTGAAGTACCTCCAAAATTATACATGGAAGAGGATGAGAGTTGTGAATCTTTATCAATTGAGGTCTGAAAGTCCCTTCAAGAGTATGCATAGATGAGGATGATAGTGATGAATCTCTTTCAAGTGAGATCTGAAAGTCCCTTCAAGATTATACAACGATGAGAGTGACAGTGATGAACCTCTACTAAGTAAGATCTGAAATAACCATCAAGATTATACATGGATGAAGATGGCAGTGATGAACCTCTGTCAAGTGATGTGTGGAAGGACTAAGATTATACATGGATGAATATGACAGTAATAAACCTCTGCCAAATAAGGTGTGAAAGAACTTTCAAGATTATACATACATTAAGATGACAGTGCTGAACCTCTACCGAGTGTAATCTGAAAGTCCCCTTAAGATTATAAATCGATGAGTTTGACAGTGATGAACCTCTACAGTTTTTGACAGCCTCAGAAAATACCTTTTTGACAGTCCTCTTGCTTGAAGTCGGTCTTTTCATAAAAGCAGAGGTGAGTAATGAATGGCATTCTAATTTGTTGTCAAACTTAAGCTAGGAAGTCTTGCAAGAAAAAAGTTACTCATATTTTTGGACTTTTACTACACTGTGGATTTTTAAATATATTTGGAGTATACCTTATGATTCTTAAAATGCTCAACTTATTTGTATACAATAAATATAATATGTGGGTCTTTCAATTGATAAAATATATAAAAGAAAAAATATTATTCATAAAATTTTCAATTCTTTATGTATATTAACGTCTTGATCTTATGAATGACCATTTCCTTACATCATCAGTGAAAATATCAATCATATAAAAGTAGTGTATAGAGAAAAGTTTAGTTTACATCAACGACAGATTTTGTTGTCTTCCTAAATCCATCATTAACAGTTAATGTTAATAACAATGTTTTTTCCTATTTAAGGATTCATTTAGTATAAAGTCTTAGTAACATTTTCGCTACCGAGACTTAACAGCTAGCCGAACAGTCTATGCATTTCACTGATATTTTGTTTGCCCCCTTAGCCAATCAAGAGTTTTTCTGTTTGATAAATCACTTAAGTTTGCGGTAGTGTTTATCTAGACCCATTTTGTAAAAATCATGCCCAATTTGATATACATTCTAGATTAATCATCATATATATTTATACTTTATAAGTTACTAGAAAGAATTCATTTTTTTCAAAAGACGTATTTCCAGTTATGTCATGTATGTGATTGTATGTTTGAAAGCCATAAAACCTACAGTCGAAGGTTACATGGGCTGTTGTGATTGACAAAGTTATTGAGGTTTTCTGCTCTACTCTAAAATTTAATCAGCTAAGTGTTTATTCTTCTTTATCAACACTATTGATTGGCTGAGGTATGTTGTTAAGAGGCAGGCCGAGCTTCTGAATGCCTTGAATATGAGTAAAAGACAAAGCTTTGTGTAGTATGGCATTAGTCCACCAAATTCTATTTTCATTTTGAATTGGGAAGCGTGTGACCCAACTTTCTAGAGGTCCTTTAAGCTACGAAAATTTAGTCTTGAATGATATACAGTAATGATGGGGCATGGAATACCTGACCAGTTATGAAACAGTTATTTACATTATGATAATGGATGAGCTTTATGTTACAAGTTAAACGTGGACCAATAGAGTAGACACTAGAAAATCAGTGTATCACCAGTTAAAAATCCAGTCATATATATTTAACACTTGGCTGTATGAAATATTATGATATGTATGCCACTCAGTTTGTCAGTCGAATTCAAAACACCAGAAATCAAGCATAATATTCATTCAAATACATCACCATCACGTATGATCTACTTTTACTACCGGTTTAATCTACACCAAGTAACCAGCCAGATTGTCTTATTCATAGGACCAATGTTTTATTAACTAAGTATTATCATCCTCATATCTTATCACACCAATGTTGAAGCCATGGGATGACATTATCGTTTGTCTCTCTGAGGTCTTGATCTGAACAATGATGACCACTCTGGCACTCATTGAAAAAAAAATGTGACATTTAGATGCTTCGCCACCAACTTAAGGGGGACGTTTTAAACGGACACCATTTTTTTCTATATCAAAATGATTTGATGTTCCCTCTATAGTACACTTTTTGAAAAAAGTTTCCCAAATATTTCAACTAATTTCCCGGCCACCCTCTTTTTTAGTGAATATTTTCCGATTTTGAAAAAAAGACTCCGGTTGAACTGTAAATTGGGCCTATGATTGGTAAGACTGCCATTCAATCCCACTAATAGCATACCTACGCCCATCCTCTTATTTCATTGTCCTTTATTTATAGCTGTTAGTTATTGTTGGTAGATATGCATGATTGATGTGTGATTGATTGTTAATAACTTGCTGCAGAAGAAAAAAGTGTAGGGATTTTATCAAATGAATTAGGGCATTTTATGGTTTATAAGTTTGCATAGTAAAAGTTGTAAAAGTAGTATCGTGTAATAAAAATTCACCTTTGGTGACTGTATTTGATAAAGCCTTCCAAAAAATTCCTTTTTAAATACTGTAGAGAAAAAAATGAGAAGCTTCAGCTAATTTGTATCAGTTAATCTATAAGCGTATAGGCTAAACCTTCGTAAAAGTTATATATAATACAACTTTCTTATGAATTATTCGGGGAATACATTATTAAATTTTTTTTTTACTTCCTTTCAGGTTGAACATGGTCGGGTACTTCAGAGAAACATTTAGGTGATGATGGAAATTAGAGGATCTATTTTCTAAAAGAAAAGTATTCATTTTACATAAGAATTGTTATACAAGAAGCTTTTGAGTGTAGGGAAAGTCCTACATGATCACAACCATCCCGGTGCCAAGTCTCCGGCTTAAATTTTCTAACATCCAATCTAGTACAAGCAAATCTTAGGAGTAGTTTCATTTAAACCTGTTACAATGAGGCTCTAAGTATCTTTTCTCACTTTATTTTTCACTGAGGTTATTTCTCAAACATAATGCTATAACATATTGCTGATCAATTATTTTTCCATTTGACTTGTTCAAGAGTTTAATATTTGTTTAATTAGTTCCTCACAACTAACTGTTAAATGTTTGTATCCACTTCTAATAATTTGTTTAGTAATTTGTCTCTTGTTGTCTTGTGGCTTCATATTTAGAGCCCGATCTTTAAATCTCATTCTCACTACTACATTGCTATCCATGAAAAAATTATTAATTGAAATGCTGATTATGCGAGGTTAAAAGCTCTTGCCATTTACATAGAAACTTTTAACAATTCCGTGTTGTTGATATAACTGATAGTTTTCTGGTCGGCAAGAATAATGTTTTAGGATAGTTAATTAGATATATTAATATATAGTCTAAAGGGTAACTGATCCAAAAAGTAATGATACTTATTTAATCAAAAGGATTATTGTTTGAACTCTTCACTTTGTATAGGATAAAATGACACTATCCTAATAGGTCTTAGGTTTTATTCCTACTAATATAATTCTGGTTCTTAGTATGGCGGGGTACAGTTTGTTTATTCTAGGTGATTTTTTCTGGTTCAAGTATATTAAACTCTTCTTGGAACTTTCTTCTGGCTCAAGTATATTGAACTCTTCTTGGAACTTTTCCTAAAACTTTATTCCAATGGTGAAAAATCAGAAGAATTTATGCATTTTGATTCAAGTCTGGTTTGTGAAATATCGCTTTATTTACTAGGCTTTATACCATATTCAATCTGATTATTACATGGTTGCTACCAGTTGTGTTTTAAATGTGGGGCCATTTTATTAGTGAGATCTTTGTTAGTTTATTCAGAATATTTTAGTCATATACATTTACAGATATACCGGTAGATTTTTGTCTAGTATCCGAGATATTGATTTTTTATGCATAGCTTTGTGAGCTATGCAATGTGGTTATTTCATGGTTGATACTATTCATACTTTTCATTCATGGTTTTTCTACGATTGAGAATTTTCTTAGTCTAGTCAACTAGTGTCCAGTATTTATTTACCAGTGTTTGGTAATATTAACCAAGTTCTATGTTCCACACTGAGTATTGTCAAGTATTTTTTTTCCCCGGTGAATTAATGTGAAGCTCATTATGGATGTCCATGCATTGGTTGGCTTCTTCATTCTTGTCTTTTGTTATTGGTATTACAAATGTTGTATACCCTTTGGAATTTCTGGTTTAAGTATTGCGATACGTACCTTATTTGGAATTAATGTTGAATACCTTAGACTGGTCTTTTAGAACAAGCTTTGAGAATCTTTGAGGAATATATTTATTTTAAAAAGATCTATTATTATTGATGGTTGTTTACAAAACTTTTGGTTTGCTGGTTCTCAGTGTCATCATGCTGATCGAGAAAACCAAGTTTTATTCAAATCTCAAAATAATTTATTTGGTTTCAAAGTTGCAAGCTGATTCAGTACCTTAGATCAAAATCTGTTCTTTCCTCGATTTTTAGATTGCATCCTTCAAACAATGTGGTCTTTCTATAAGGATAGTAATTTGTACTTCAATTTTCATTTAACCTTGTCCGCTGTGTCCTCTGATTTCCATCTCATTCACACTTATCTTTCTGCCTTCATGTTGGACTCAAATTTATTATAGGCATAAGGATGAATTTCATGGTTAAAAAACTCATGGATATTCTACTATTTTTTGAGAGAAAATCAGAATATGATTTCAAATGTATATTTGACAGCAAGTTTGATAGAGTTGGTGAAGAGTTTGACATTAGCCAGTAATTATTTCATATTCATCAAATAGCTTGAATACTTCCGAAGTTTATATGTGAAGATTTTCGTTCGTTAATGTCATCAGTGTTTATATAGTTCATGGTTAAAAACTTGAATAAACCAACAGTGGTATTATGATCTCGCAGCTGTAGAAGAGTTTACGTTCGTTTTTTTGCAATTGATGAGATTGAGATTAAGAATAGTTTGTATCTTTTATTTTGCGTACAAAAAGAACTTCTGTATATTTGTATTTCAAGGTATGTAATTCCCATGTAGCCCTTAAATTTCTATATCAAAATTTCATAAAAAGCATAGAAATTAGTTCTACAGCAATCATTTCACTTTACATTCATCGCATTTTCTTGATAATTCTAGTTGATAATTCTAGTTTGTTACTAACCTTTCTTATAGGATTTATAAGGGACAATATCCTGATATTTTTTTTTTCATTCTTAAAAAGATAATAGCTTGGTATATCCATATTTATGTAGAAATATATGAAGTAAAGTACTGCAGTCCCCTAACTTTACGATTAAATCATTTATAAAGGAAGTTTTATATAGTTAATGGTGGGGTTACTATTTAGTATGTAAGAGTATGTGTGTGTGTGTGTGTGTGTGTGTGTGTGTGTGTGCATTTTTCCTAAAATACATAGTTGAGGAAAAAAGTTAAGTGCAGGGTTTTGAAATATAAGTGAATAGAATTATATAGTCTACAATAGTATATGAAATTTATGATACTGTAAATGAAGAGCAAGGGGCATGCAGGATTATAATTGTAGGTTATGAAGTACAGTTCAGTGAAAATCAAGGCTTAAAATATAGGTGAAAGAACGTAGCTATCAATATCTACACAGTAGAGGTGTTTGCACCTTGTGATTTTACCAATGTTTGGGGAACTAATGGTTACGAAGCACTAACTGAAGATTTGTAAATTACTGTAGTAGGCATTGGAATGGAATTATGAAAATGCTCGAGAAGAATGAGGAACTGTAAGTATTTCTTGCAAGGAGAATGGAAGGTGTTAATCATATGCATAGGGTGAATAGTACCGTATGTATATATACATGCCTGAGTGGGATACCTTAACGTGGTGAAAGGTTTTGTGTACTGCCATGATCAGTAAGCTTTACAAGCTAGGGCCACCAATACTAGGTTGATATGCTGTGAGCAACCAGACTAATGTCTCCCACTATCACTAATCCACATTGGACAGTATAGTGATGAAAATAGCCAAACCCCAGACATGAATAAGGACATGTATGAGGTCTTTTTCCTACAGTGGACTAGAAACGGCTGAATTTGTTATTGTTGTATAGAAAAGGTGAAGTATATAATTGTGTAAATGTATGGAAGTACCTAGACTGGAAATTGTTGTTTTTTGATCATTTTTTCTGTGGCCACTAGACTATGAGGAAGGCTATTTTCTTTAAAAAAAATCATAACCCTATACGTGTGTAGGTATGCGTTTGTAGGGCTACATGAACATACCTTGAAAATTAAGACATTACATATTTTAAACTCAAATTCAGAAGATATAAAAAGTTTCAAGGGTTTCAAGAATATTCCATGATATTAAATCTTACAGAAGTTCTTTTCCCTCTGATGCTTAATCTCGATTCTTTCTACAGACCTCCCATTCCCTCTCCTTGATCCTACCTTAACCCAATTTGGAAATGTTAAAAACTCAAAAAGAAAACCACCCGGTCAACGTTCATGTGACTGAGGTCTCCTCCTGCCCCCCTCCCTCTTCTGGCATCAGCATTTGCCATTTATTCTTCTCCATGAGAGGCCGGAAGGTCCATGAAGTACATCCTGCTTTTAACTCCAGAATGGTACCATTGTTCATTTAGGCTTTCCATAAATTTCCCATATACAGAGATCGTTCATTCTATTATTGGTGGAATGAGAGCTGTGACTTAATGTAAGAATTTAAGTATGTTGTAATTGTCAGAATGTTGGTTACCATGTTGGGGAACACAGTTCATTTGGTTTCCCAGAAGTATTGTCAAAATAGAGCTCTTATTATGTCAACACAAGTCAAAATCAGTAATTGTCATGTCATGTTTTAAGTTGCTTAAAAGCCTCAAATTATTTTTAACTTGCAGATAGATAATATGTCAAATATTTTTGTAGAGTTTAGTATGATGTGATACTTAATTTAAAATCTACCTGTAGTTATCATAAATTCAGAGGCATCTTAAATTGTTGGAGATTGTAATGTCAAATGAACGGGTTTTGGTACAATTATTTTTCAATTGTAATTATGTATGCACTATAATTTCTTTGATAAATGGTCATATGTCTTTTACAGTGTAATGTGAGTAATGTATTATTCAATAACATGAAAAGATTATGATATAAAGTGCAATCAAGAGTGTATGAAAATTTCTAAAAGTTAATGCTAGATTAAGCTGTAACTTTTTGGTAGATGATGATGGAACTGTAAATGGTAATGATTTGTGAAAATTAAGAAGTTAATGAAAGTTTATTTGTGATTAATTTAGTGTTTTAACGATTTGAATAGATTCATTCTGATGTCACGAATTTCAGCCATTTTTGGGCTCTGAAAAGGGCTCCAGCTGGGATCACACAAGTCTTCCATGTCTCTGATTTCTACCATTTGTGTCTTTGATTTAGAGTTGGGATAAATAAATGCCATAGTCAACTTAAAAAATTACTGTGTAATAAGTTTTCGAATATCTTCTATTTAGTTAGGATGCTGTATGTGTGGGATTTCCTTTCTAAAGGGGTTAAGTTTTTCTAAACATTAGGTATGAATATTTTATATGATTTTGGTTAAAATATATTATGCCATAGTGGGTAAATTTTAACTGTAAAATTGAAATAAAATTGATTGGGAAATAAGTTTTATAAAACAGTGAAGATCAGGCCCTTTATTAAACCTAGGAAATAGTTTTTTTTATTTTTTTATTTTGTTTTTGGCATATCAATGTTTACATAATAGGTCGATTAAGTCGGAGCTATCTCCCTAAGTTAGCTTAGAATTAATTAACTTCATCTAATGTGTTTATGCTGAATGTACGGGTAGGAATATTGATGTACAGGAGTATACCAAATGTAGAAGTTACAAAACGAACGTCAAATATTCAACAGAAATTTTATTTACTGTAAATACAAGTCTCTATAAAATAATATCTCATGTTAGGCAGTAATTGCTTGGTAAACATTGAAACTCATACAACGGATTTTAACAGTCAAACTTTCAGCTTTTTTCTTCAATAATAAATGCCCCATTGCAGGCAATACTATCAGTGCACATCACGCGATATACTGTAGATGTTAACGGAAAGGGGTTTACAGTGTTCATTCGTCTCCTAGATACACCTACATTTTACTCTTCTCCAATACCTCCATGTCCACTTCCTAACTTCCATCTTTCTAATCAAATCCTTGATTTTTAATTTATATATCCTATTTTTCTTTGATATCTTACTGAGACCTTTTCAAGATAAATAGAAATATTCACCTTCCAGATTCGATACATATTAGAAGAATAATTAGGAGTTCACCTAAAATTTTAAACTATCTTTGATCTGTTTATTGAATTAGTTTATATGATTCAAGGATTTCTTTAGTTACCTTAAAAAAGTATTTCTTTTTTATTAATTTTATTATAGGAAATCAGGTCAAAGTAAAGAAGTAGATTTTATCAGTAATTTTCTTATCAGAAATTTGGTGGCATTAAAAAAGCAAATTTTTTTCATTGATTTGTTTATCAAAACTATGTCACATTAACGAAGCAAATTTTGTCATTAATTTTCTTATCAGAAATCTGATCATATTAAAAAATAATTTTTTCGTTACTTTTCTTATCAGAAATTTGGTCATAGTAGAAATGAATCTTTTATTATTTCTCCTATAAAAAATTAGGTCACAGTAAAGAAGTAAATTTGGTCATTATTTTTTTTTTATCAGAAGTTTGGTCTCATAAAGAAGTAAATTTTGTCAACAACTTTCTTATCAGAAATTTGGTCACATAAAGAAGTAAATTTTGTCTTTGATTTTCTTATCAGAAATTTGGTCACTTAAAGAAGTAAATATTGTCCTTAATTTTCTTAACAGCAATTTGGTCACATAAAGAAATGAATTTTGTAATCAATTTTCTTATCATAAATTAGGCCGCAGCAAAGAAGTATATATCATTAATTAACTTAGCAACCTTTGTCATAGTGAAGTAGTAAATTTTGTCAAATTTCCTGTTGAAAAATTTATAAAATACATTTTCACGAACAGAATATTACATGTAATGTAATATTATGTTGCTAGATATACAATTTTACAAGTTGATATTTGAACGTCTCAATTGATGATCGAAAGGTCAGATTTGTATATGAATTAGCCAGAAAATTTAACTTAATATCAGTTAAAGTTTGTCTTTAAAGCTAGTTCCGGATTCAATCAGATAAGAAACGGTGATCCCACAATTGTTATTAGTAAGTTCATATAATCAAATTACCGATACATGTTTAATAAATGCATTGGTCATCAAATGGTTAAGAACAGACTCGAATGTGAAAAATAAACTTAACTTTAGGTGGAATATAGTTTAAAAGATTCATTTTGAAAAGGTCATTAATTGGTTTTAGTCTCTCTCTCTCTCTCTCTCTCTCTCTCTCTCTCTCTCTCTCTCTCTCTCTCTCTCTCTCTCTCTCTCTCTCTCTCTCTCTCTCTCTCTCTCTCTCTCATACATGCACATACACACATACATGTACACCTATGAAAATCTCTTCTGGGCTCTACGGTTTATAAGTAATTATTATTAAAAAAAAATTTATCAATATACAGTACCAGGTATGGATGAAGTCCTCAAAATCTTCGAGGATTAATCTTGGCAGATATCAATCCTATCATAAAGCTGGTGTTAGTTACAGAATCCATAATCATTTTTGATAGGATCTATACAATAATAAATCAAATGGTTATTCCCTGTACATCAGCAGAGTGATCATGAGAGGCAGAGTTTTGTCTAGTTACTCTAGTATAAAAGGCGTGTCGTAAAATCAACGTTTTTTGCTTGATAATTACATTATTTCTTCTAGACGTAGTAAATTAATTCTGTTTGGGTTTTTATATGACTAGAATAAATTTATATATCAGAGAATTCATGGCTTCGTTAGGCGGGGCAGAGAGCTTAGTTTTTTTCTTTTAATTATCGTCATTATTTAAGGTTACCTTGCAACTTTTTAGGTCTGCTTCTCTGGGCTCAAAGCGCATGAAAAGTTTTATCTCCATACAGAACCCTTTCTTACATACACAAACACATATTTAAAAATAACTTCCACTAAGTAACACTATTCATTTAGAAATCTCAAAAGAAAAATATCCCACGACATAATAAAAAAGTGTTTTGCATTAAAAGTAATTTCGATCACAAGACGATTAGTAATGAATAAGTAAGACTATCACTGCAGTGGATAATAACACGAGAAGACTTATTTGCTTACTCTGATTTACGGCTTTATCCTCTTGACAATTTGAATAATTTGAACATTTTATACACAAGATAAGTATTTTCGATTACACCATCTTAAAACCCGAAGCTTTGTAACCTCTCGAATGTAATTTTACAATTTAAAAACATTATCATTTGCGATTACTTTAACACACTATATGCAAATCTTTGCTACATCTCACAGAGCTCGTGATTTTTTTCCTCTATTATCGTCATTGAGTTTTCTTTCCTTCGTTTTAAAACAATATATAGATGAATAAATAAACAATATAGTAAACACTGATAATCAATCGACCGGAATTTATTCATATGCAAATTAAATAGTTTGAAAAAAAAAAAATATAGGTGATAAAACTAAACTTGCTACTTGGAAAAAAGGTTCTAATTTCATTAAAAGATGATAGCTCAGTTACTCATTTCTGTACTTCACTTTATATGGTTTTATATATAATTTTACAGTTTTATTTCATGACTAATATTTTATACAAAACTTAAGTATGATTTTTTGTTCATTATTCTTGTGTTAAAGTTTACTCACATATTTTCCTGTTAAATGGTTGTTTATTCTTACAATTCACTGGGTTAAATTTTAATTAGATTAATAATAGATCTTTTAATTTTAAAGAAGAAATCCAGTAATCCATTTTTATTAGTTTAATGAGCTTTTAAAGCCGTTCGTTACGATGAAATAATCATTGTAGATCATCAAAGTAAAAGCTTTCTAGAGTATTAATAAATTAAGAATTACTTTTACTAGATATAATCACTGTTTCCCTAAATAGTTATAACAACACTACCGAGATTTGGATTTAATTGAATAATTACTGTGCTAAAATTTTCGATTCAACTCTAAATATGTATTAAAGGAAACTACGCGAAATAAAAACATCTCTCTCTCTCTCTCTCTCTCTCTCTCTCTCTCTCTCTCTCTCTCTCTCTCTCTCTCTCTCTCTCTCTCTCTCTCTCATACAAAGAGAGACACACACAAAATGCTGGGTTTGGTAGTTATTTTATAGTGTAAAATCACAAAACTCCAAAGCGCATATAAAGTTTAACATTATTCCCTATAAATTTCTTATTTCTATCAATAGGTAGATATGAAATTTAAATCATATCAATAATTTCTTCTTAATGAAGACATTTTAAGTTGTTAGTAAGAGCCACGAATCTTGCAAAAACTGATATGTAACTCACGAAACAAAGACCATGAAAAAGCAACTCTATTTTAAATTGCTCAGTCAGCAATGTATTTTAAGAAAGAATATTTCTAGTTTTATTGATTGATTTAAAGTTAATATTTAAACCTTTTTCTCAATGGGTGCATATTTGAGAGTTATTTCTAGTTTTAGTGATTAATTTTAAGTTAGTATTGAAACGTTGCTTTCCAAAGGGTATATATTTAAAGACTAACTCTGGTTTTCGTTATTGATTTTTAAGTTAGTATTTAAACGTTGCTTTCCAAAGAATATATATTTGAAGACTATTTATAGTTTTAGTGATTGATTGTAAGTTAGTATTCAAACGTTTCTTTCCAAAGGTTGCATATCTGAAGGCTGTTTTTAGTTTTAGAGATTGATTTCAGTTTTAATATTCAAACGTTTCTTTCCAAAGGGTACATATTTGAAGGGTAATTCTAGTTTTAGTGATTGATTATAAGTTAGTATTCAAACTTCACTTGCTAATGAGTACGCATTTGAAGCCTAATTCTAGTTTTAGTGGTTGATTTAAAGTTAGCATTCAAACGTTTCTTTCCAAAGGGTACATATTTGAAGGGTAATTCTAGTTTTAGTGATTGATTATAAGTTAGTATTTAAACTTTGCTTTCTAAGGAGTACACATTTGAAGACTAATTCTAGTTTTAGTGGTTGATTTCAAGTTAGCATTCAAACGTTTCTTCCCAAAGGGTGCACATATGAAGGCCATTTTCAGTGTTGGTGATTGATTTCAAGTTAGTATTCAAATGATTTTAAGTTGGTATTCAAAAGTTGCTTTCCAAAGGGTGCATATTTGAAAACTCTATTGCACAGCTCTCAAGTTAACTAGGCTGTCCACGTGTAAGATGAATGTGTACTTCGGTCCAATCTGACTGTCTGCTGGGGGAAGTAGCAAAGGTGGTCAGGGCAGTAGTCTTTCACGTCTCTTCTTTTTTACCTGACTCGGTCAGGGACATTAAGTGGCACGGGACAGAGATGCAACATGGCTGACTCTGGGATCTTGGCTAGTCCCTTTTTCATGTGTATTTTTCCTTATCTTTTTAAATATTCGACTGTAATATATTCCTCCAATTCAACTTCAAAATTTGCTCAAAATTTCATTGCCTGATTTCCATATCTCATTCAAAATCTGTAGTTCCATTACTCTACCATAGAATTAACTAAATCTAAATGTATTAACTTCGGAAAATTTTCATAGCCCTGATGCCTTTATTTCATGATTATTAAACTGTTATTTGTAAGATTTATAATAAAGTATTAAAAAAAGAGAGAAGGAAAAGGAAAGCATTCAAGGGCCTGGTAACTTTGGTAATTCAGAAAAAAACTTATATAGTCTATTACGTTACCAGGTGGGAAAGGGGTTGGCCTTGGTGGGCTTTCCTTTTCCTTCTCTTTTATTAAACTTTAATATATTCTGGTATTACTTAATCTCACTGTCATGACATGTAACCTCATCTACTGAACTTTGACGTACTCCCTGATATTTAGAAAATCATAGAAAATGGGATTTATATAAGTCGTTGCTATTCTTTCCGTTTTCTATGACTTCCGTCTTTGGGTGCGTTGTAAGTATTCAGAGAATGGGCCTTTACATAAAGTGTCCATTTTTGGTCAATGTATGATGTGCATTCATAACTAAACTGTAAAATCGAATGTACTAGAAACCTGTCTCATGTATGGCATACAATTTTCTACAATAAAAGATGAATTATGACACATTTCCTTTGTTTTTACCTAAGCGAAATTCTGCAGATGTTTTTGGTTGGAAAGAAACTAGTTAAATATAGCGTTTTATGCTAACCTCCAAAGTTTACTATGAAGAAATAATAGTGTTTAGAGTTTAAAGTCAGATAAGCAACTTAATAATATTACAAGACAAATCACTGATAGGACATGATGGCAGATGGGCGAACAAATGAACAAGCTATCCAGCATATAAAAAAACAATTTTGACAAAGTATCAGTGTACTTAAATGCTTAAGGCCCACATGCACTGTCAATGATATTGTATCAATATGTTTTTGTGCCTATATCCTTTGCAAGTATGTGATTGATTGTTTAAAATACTCACAATCACAAGCACTAGCAAAGAATATGCTTGCACAAATACGGACATTTACAATAATTTTTGACAAGTGTATTCAGTGTTGCTCGCTTTCCACCAGTAATAGAAAGGACGTATTCTGTATAAAGGAAAACGGGAAGCAAGCCTAAATGAACATGGGGTACTGTGGAGCTTAAAACAGGGCGTATTTTATGAGCTCTTTGGCCCAAATTGGAGAGGAAACAGGCATTTGCTGATGCTAGAAGGGGGAGGGGGGCTGGCTAGGGAGAACACTCGGGCGCATGAACGTTGACTAAGGAGAAAATTCTTTGATATTTTTTTTCTTATTTGATTTTTTTTTATATAATTTTCCCATTTTTATGTATCATTTATGGTAATAAAAAACAAGTTTTGTGTATTTTGTCGTTTTATTATGTCATTTTTTTTACATTTTACAAAATTTTGTAGAAAAACATGATTAATTTTACCTGTTCCATGCACACGACGTTTTCATGAAACTTTCTAAGACTATCTTGCTATAAACCAAGTTTAGATACATGGGCCTTTTTCCCATGGGATCACAACATCCATACAATTTACTCAACTAATCAATTCACTATTTTAAAATTACAAATCGTATGGCATTAAGATATTGATTAGTTAAGCATTCAAATATGACAAACTTTCCCATAATTCATTTATACGCCTCCAAGGGTCACCAGCACAATACTATTTACATCAAAGTACTGTGAAGTTATTTAAAGTCAAATTGGTAAAATAAATTGTGAAGTCCTAAACATTACTTCAAATTGTATGGATATATATTACTTGATTATTCAGTTCATTATACATTATGATTAATAGTTCAGATGGAAAAAATACTCTAAAGAATTATCCAGATTACACGATTAAACTTTAGTATAAACCAAATAATAAACTTATATTTTACAAATTTTAAATGCCTCTGGGACGTATATATTTGAAAAATAAATCTAGTGTATTATATCTTAGAACTAAGCGATGGAAGTAATTCCACAAAAAATTATTTTAGGTCTTCACGATTATATTACAATAAGCAAAAAGCTTAGATTGCTTGATTATCAGTTATCTGGCATCCAGAACAATATACTTAGGACAAAACTGCAGAGAGGTTGGAAATAGTTCATTTCACTCATTTCAAATATCTCACTTTCTCCAAGGAGTCAATTTCCTAACATTGGTATTAGACAGCCTAATTAAGATAAAAACTAATTTATCTAAAGGCTAGTGCTCACTACAGGAATCGGATTACTTTATGCTCATCCTTGCACCAACGTACATTTCTTCTACCATGACAAAGCAAATGCAAGTTCTTGAATGTTTAGAGAAAATTAGAGAAGATTCGTTTACCTAAATCTTACCCAAGATACTAAAAGAATTACTTTTATCCTGAATAGTCCCCGACTAGAATTCCTTAAAAATTTGTACTTTAATCATTAAACAAATTTATTAGAAATATGGTATCTTTTCCTAAGTTTCCCTTAGAATTGGATTTCCACTGCTAAAATACTATTGAAAATAACCGATATTTGATAATGTTCTTTACAAACTTGCTCACGTTCCCTTTTGAACGAATTTTCCTTCTCTTCTGAATAAATTCTTTAAAACTTAAAAACACTCAAATCTCTTAAAAATAAATCCAAGTTTACAGAACTACGTCCTCTTAAAAGTTTTTAACACTGATATTTGTTTTTAAACAATAATACTTCGCTTAAACCTTTCCTTCAAGATCTTTCCCTCTAAAGCTATTACCATTAAGAGCTAGTTTTGAAATAAAAATATAATTTCAACTTGTATTTGAAAGGTACACTATCAACTGAACTGTTGTATCAAATAAATTTACGAAGTAAAAAAAAATACTACCATTATTCTGTAGATCAACCTTTAAACTATAAAACAAATATTGCCATCTACAAAGCAGTCTTGTCCCTCAAGGTATATGGTTACTTTAATCAAGACAAACTTGGGACTGCATTAAAGACAACTTTTTTACCAAATTGGTGAAATTTGTATTGAGTCATTATACCATATCAAACGTGCAAATATGCTTTATGAAAACTTAAACCATAAAGGAAATAATTAAATGATTTTATGGTGAATTTTGTTACGTTGTTATTGAACATTTTAGATAATCAAATAAATTCTACAAGAGCCAGAGCAAGACGGAGAGCGAGAGCAAGGCGGCAAGGCAGAGAGCGAGGGCAAGGCAGAGAGCGAGGGCAAGGCAGAGAGCGAGGGCAAGGCAGAGAGCGAGGGCAAGGCAGAGAGCAAGGGCAAGGCAGAGAGCGAGGGCAAGGTATCAAGGCAGAGAGCGAGGGCAAGGTAGCAAGGCAGAGAGCAAGAGCAAGGGGGCAAGGCAGAGAGCAAGGGCAAGGTGGCAAGGCCTAGACCGAGAGCAAGGTGGCAAGGCCTAGAGCGAGAGCAAGGTGGCAAGGCCTAGAACAAGAGCAAGGTGGCAAGGCCTAGAACCAGAGCATGGCAGCAAGGCAGAGTGAGAGCAAGGCAGAGAGAGCAAGGCAGAGTGAAAGCAAGGCAGAAAGGTAGAGCGAGAGCAAGGCAGAAAGGTAGAGTGAGAGCAAGGCAGAAAGGCAGAGCGTGAGCAAGGCAGAGCGAGGGCAAGGCAGAGTGAGAGCGAGGGCAAGGCAGAATGAGAGCAAGAGCAAGAGGAAGGCAGAGAGCCTGAGCAAGAGCAAGGTGGAGCAAAAGCAAGAGCAAGGCAGTGTGCAAGAACAAGAGCAAGGCATAGACAGACAACAAGAGCAGGGCATAGACAGACAGCAATGAGCAAGGCATAGACAGACAACATTGAGAAAGGCATAGACAGACAACATTGAGCAAGGCATAGACAGACAACATTGAGCAAGGCATAGACAGACAACATTGAGCAAGGCATAGACAGACAACATTGAGCAAGGCATAGACAGACAACATTGAGCAAGGCATAGACAGACAACAATGAGCAAGGCATAGACAGACAAGAGCAGGGCAGAGAGCAGAAGATATTTGAAGCTTCATAAGGCATGTGGGCTATTATCAGTCGGAAATTAAAATAAGATATTTGAAGTTTCATAAGGCATGTGGGCTATATCGGTAGAAAATGTGAACGTTACAGAATTTAGCTGCAGTGGTAAAAGCATGTTAAGCCATTGTTGTAAAAAATTTGAGTAATTATATCATTATGGCATGTTCAGAAAGCAGAAATTTCCAAAGCCTACAACAGGCAGAGAGCAACGGGGGAGCAAAAGCAATCCAGTGAGCAACAGCAAGAGCTAGGCAGAGTGCGAGTGAGTGTGAGCAAGAGGAATAGCGGGAGCGAGGATGAGAATGAGTGAGGGCAAGAGCGAGTGGGAGTGATGGCAAGGGCGAGGGCAAGGGTAAGAGTGAGGGCAAGGGTAAGAGCGAGGGCAAGGGTAAGAGCGAGGGAAAGGGTAAGAGCGAGGGAAAGGGTAAGAGCGAGGGAAAGGGTAAGAGTGAGGGAAAGGGTAAGAGCGAGGGAAAGAGCAAGAGCAAGGGCAAGAGCAAGAGCAAGGGCAAGAGCAAGGGCAAGAGCAAGGGCAAGAGCAAGGGCAAGAGCAAGAGCAAGGGCAAGAGGAAGAGTGAGGGCTAGGGCAAGAGCAAGATTGGGAGAGCAAGATTGGGAGAGCAAGAGTGTGTGTGTGAACAAGAGTAAGAGAGAGGGTGAGAGCAAGAGCAAGAGCAAGAGCGAGGATCAGACCATGAACAAGAGTGAGAGCAAGGGCAAAAGCCAGAGCAAGGGCAAAAGCCAGAGTAAGGGCAGAGTGAGAGCAAGGGCAAGAGTGAGAGCAAGGGCAGGAGCAAGAGTGAGAGCAAGGGCAGGAGCAAGAGTGAGAGCAAATGCAAAAGTGAGAGCAAATGCAAAAGTGAGAGCAAGGGCGAAAGCGAGAGTACTGGCAAAAGTGAGAACCAGAGCCAGGGGAGGGAGCGAAAGCAGGAGCAGGAGCGGAGGCGACGGTGAAAGCATGAGCGAGAGAAAGCGAGACCGAGGGCTAGAGCAAGAGCAAGGGCAAGGGCGAGGGCAAGAGCAAGAACGAGGGCAAGAGCAGAGCGAGGGCAAGAGCAAAGCGAGGGCAAGAGCAAAGCGAGGGCAAGAGCAAAGCGAGGGCAAGAGCAAAGCGAGGGCAAGAGCACGAGCAAAGCGAGGGCAAGAGCACGAGCAAAGCGAGGGCAAGAGCAAGAACGAGGGCAAGAGCAAGAACGAGGGCAAGAGCAAAGCGAGAGCAAGAGCATGGGCAAGAGAGAGTGAGGGTGAGAGTAAGAGAGCTAGTGTGAACAAGAGAAAGAACAAGAGCGATGGTGAGAGCAAGAGGGAAAGTGAGTTTGTGAACAAAGTTGAGGACGAGGGCAAGGGCAAAAGCAATATTGAGAGCAGGGGGGAGGGCGAAAGCCAGTGCGAGGGCAAGAGCAAGAACGCAGGGGAGGGTGAAAGCAAGAGAGAGGGAAGAGCAAGAGTGAGAGCTAGAGCAAAAACAGGAGCAAGGGGGAGAGAAAGAGCAAGAGCAAAAGCGAGTCGGACGGAGAGAGCAAGAGGTAGTGGAAGGGAGAGAGCGAGTGGGAGAGCAAGAGCAAGAGCAGGAGTGAATGGGAGGGCAGGAGAAAGAGCAGGAGCAAGTGGGAGGGCGGGAGCAAGAGCAAAAGCGAGTGGGAGGGCGGGATCATGAGCGAGTGAGAGGGCGAGAGCGAGTGAGGGCGAGAGCAAGAGCGAGTCAAAGGGCGAGGGCGAGAATAAGTCAAAGGGCAAGGGCGAGGGCGAGAACAAGTCAAAGGACAAGGGCGAGGGCGAGAGAGAGTCAAAGGGCTAGGGCGAGAGCGAGTCAAAGGGCGAGGGTGAGAGCAAGAGCGAGTCAAAGGGGGAGGGCGAGAGCAAGAGCGAGTCAAAGGGGGAGGGCGAGAGCAAGAGCGAGTCAAAGGGGGAGGGCGAGAGCAAGAGCGAGTCAAAGGGCGAGGGCAAGAGCAAGTCAAAGGGCAAGGGCGAGAGCAAGGGCAAGAGCGAGTGGGAGGGTGAGAGCAAGAGTGAGTGGGAGGGATGGTGAGAGCAAGAGTGAGAGTGAAGGTGAGAGCGAGAGTGAGGGTGAGAGCGAGAATGAAGGGTGAGGGTGAGAGTGAAGGGCGAGGGCGAGAGCAACAGCAAGAGCAAGAGCAAGTGGTAGGGTAAGAGCAAGAGCAAGGGTGAGACCAAGACCGAGTGGGAGGGTGAGAGCAAGACCGAGTGAGAGGGTGAGAGCAAGACCGAGTGGGAGGAAGGGTGAGAGCAAGACCGAGTGGGAGGGTGAGAGCAAGACCGAGTGGGAGGGTGAGAGCAAGAGCGAGTGTGAGGGTGAGGGTGAGGGCAACAGTGAGAGTGAGGGTGAGAGCAAGAGTGAGAGTGAAAGCAAGAGAGAGTGAGGGAGGGCAAGAGTGAGAGCGTGGTTGAGGGTGAGGGTGAGTGTGAAGGTGAAAGTGAGAGCAAGGGTGAGGGCGAGAGTGAGGGAGATGGTGAGCAAGAGCGGCAGTGAGGGTGAGAGCAAAAGCGAGAGTGAGGATGTGAGCCCAAGCACAAGTGAGGGTAAGAGCAAAAGCGAGAGTGAGGATGTGAGCCCAAGCACAAGTGAGGGTAAGAGCAAAAGCGAGAGTGAGGATGAGAGCCAGTGAGAGTGAAGGTAAGAGCAAAAGCGAGAGAGAGGATGAGAGCAAAAGCGAGAGAGAGGATGAGAGCAAAAGCAAGAGAGAGGATGAGAGCAAAAGCGAGAGAGAGGATGAGAGCAAAAGCAAGAGTGGGGATGAGAGCCAAAGCGTGAGTGAGGGTAAGAGCAAAAGTGAAAGTGAGGATGAGAGCAAAAGCAAGAAGGTGAGCGAGAGGATTAGAGTGAGGGATAGGGTAAAGCCCTGTTCACACGATCGAGCATGCCCGACGGGCAAACAGCGATACCAGACAACAATAGTTAGTAAGAATGAGGGTTAATGACGTCAGAAGCGAGAAACCCACAGACAGGGATCTGGCATCATACAGTGTTGCCAGATCTCTGCCTTTAGTTTTCCCGCTTCTGACGTCATCAACCCTCATTTTCACTAACTATTGTGGCCTGGTATCCCTGGTGCCCGTCGGGCATGCTCGATCGTGTCGACCGTGCTTAAAAGTGAGGGCGAGGTTGAAAGCAAGAGTTAGGGTGAGAGCAAGAGTGAGGGTGAGAGCAAGAGTAAGGGTGAGAGCAAGAGTGAGGGTGAGAGCAAGAGTAAGGGTCAGAGCAAGAGTAAGGGTGAGAGCAAGGGCGAGGGTGAGAGCAAAAGTAAGGGCGAGGGTGATGAGAGTATGGGTGATGAGAGTAAGGGTGATGGTGAGAGTGAGGGTGAGAGCAAGAGTGTGGGTGAGGGTAAAAGTGTGAAGGTGAAAGAGTGAAGGTGAAAGAGTGAGGGTGAAAGAGAGGGGATGAGAGTGTGGGGGTGAAAGTGGGGGTGAGAGAGGGTGAAAGAGTGAGGGTGAGGATGAGAGCAGAGTAAGGGTGAGAGCAAGAATGAGGGTGAGAGCAAGAGTAATGGTGAGAGCAAGAGTGAGGGTGAGAGCAAGGGCGAGGGTGAGAGCAAAAGTAAGGGCGAGGGTGATGAGAGTAAGGGTGATGGTGAGAATAAGGGTGATGGTGAGAGTAAGGGTGAGGGTGAGAGCAAGAGTGTGGGTGAGGGTGAGAGCAAGAGTGTGGGTGAGGGTGAGAGCAAGAGTGTGGGTGAGGGTAAAAGTGTGAAGGTGAAAGAGTGAAGGTGAAAGAGTGAGGGTGAAAGAGTGGGGATGAGAGTGTGAGGGTGAAAGTGGGGGTGAGAGAGGGTGAAAGAGTGAGGGTGAGGATGAGAGCAGAGTAAGGGTGAGAGCAAGAATGAGGGTGAGAGCAAGAGTAAGGGTGAGAGCAAGAGTAAGGGTGAGAGCAAGAGTGAGGGTGAGAGCAAGAGTAAGGGTGAGAGCAAGAGTGAGGGTGAGAGCAAGGGTGAGGGTGAGAGCAAGGGCGAGGGTGAGAGCAAAAGTAAGGGCGAGGGTAATGAGAGTAAGGGTGATGGTGAGAGTAAGGGTGAGGGTGAGAGCAATAGTGTGGGTGAGGGTAAAAGTGTGAAGGTGAAAGAGTGAAGGTGAAAGAGTGAGGGTGAAAGAGTGAGGGTGAAACAGTGAAGGTGAAAGAGTGAGGGTGAAAGAGTGGGGATGAGAGTGTGAGGGTGAAAGTGGGGGTGAGAGAGGGTGAAAGAGTGAGAGTGAGGATGAGAGCAAGAGTAAGGGTGAAGGTGTGAGCAAGAATGGTAATGATAGTGATAGCAGGAGAAACCGGGAACGAAGAGCTAAGAGCAAAAGAGCTAAGAGAAATCGTCAGCTAATGCTAAGAGAGCGAAAGAGAAAGAGAACAAAAGAGCAGAACAAGTGTAAGATTATGAATTTATTTCTCTATACCTCAGTACCAGGTGATTTATCGATCGTATAAGCATAATTGTGTCCACTAAAATTTAATGAAATTAAAGCATTTAAAAATAATTTGCTAAGTTGGAAGAATTCATTATTTACGCTTTAAAAGTTTGTTATATCAAATTCGCAATACAGAATTAAGATGAAAAATTAATATAATTAGAAGTTATTTTTCTGGGTGAAACCCCTTCGTGCGGTGTCTCCAAGTGGTAGTAATTTTCAGCAAGTTTTCTATTTATCCTCAAGAAGCTAGTTGCAGTTCTTTCAATATCTCAGTATCTCTTAAATCTTTATATCTCAGGATCTCTATTGTAGAATTTCATATGGAGTCCAGATCAGCTTTCTTCACAGCTTGATTTCTGTCCACCCTGTGATAAAAAAAGAATTTCATTGTATTACTCAAATATGAACCAAATGGTAATAATAACAGGCTGATGTTATACAAATAGATGGTTTCTTTAAACAGTATATTAGCAAGTGATCTACAATATTTGATGAAACAATTCTGGCACCTTAGAGAAATTATGGCTTAAGTTTTAGACTTGTTAAATCTGATATCACCTTGATCCTCTATCCTTTCCTTAATATATGCTATAGGTATCCTACTAACTTTCTAACTACTTTCACCACCTTTCACTGAATAAACTGATCTTATTTTGTCCCGTTAACTAAGCATATCATGACCGTGCTTCATCAGCTACTAAGTTAAATGCCAATCCTGCATCCAAACTACTTTTCTTCATTCAGGACTAAATAAGTGATGTTCATCAATTGATTATCGATTCGATACAATGACTTGTATAATCCTAGCCTACTTTTATCCAACACTTAAAACAATAATTACTTAAGTCATCCGGATTTTACTGATCCAAACTCAGCTGAGAATTAACGTCAATAATTTTACTAAATTTCACCTCAACTGAAACTTAAATTCTAATAAAGTTATAGATTTCACTTCAATGAATACTCTAGCTAACGTGTTTTACTGTCTAGTTAACTAAACAAGGTTACTATCCCGATGTCTTAATTGCAATAACAGTCTAGCTACGTGAATTTAGTAAAGAAACCATCGCATACAATAGCCCAAGAATCCTCAAACTATAACTTTCCAATCCACGCGATTTTTTTTTTTTTTTTTTTTACTGTAAGTCGTGCGTTTGATATTTTTTCACAAACAGTAAACAAGATGATAGCTTCCCTCATCTCTATCTTAGAAATCTACTTATTACTATACCTTCTTTGGGATTACCTTAAGCAACCTAATCTAATATGTCTACAGATTAAATGAATATTTACAAAATAAAAAAAAAAATCCTTATAACTAATCGTATTTCAAAGTTGGTAATATCTTTAAATTCAGGGCGAACTATTTCTCAGGATCAAGATTTGTATGTAAGTAAAAAAATAAAACAGGACTACAACTTTCAAAAAGTTATATTGATGTATTGAAATTATCTTTCAATGCATCCTCAAATTTACTGTCGAATAAGCAGTTTTAACCTCTTTAACTAGCCTTAATCGACAAAATTTGACAAATTGGACTATCAAACTATACCTTAATCAAGCATGAAACCTAACTCTCAACTTTAATCTATCAACAAGAGTGTAATCTGTTGAAAATTAAAGTCTGATCCTTTGATTAAAACTTTTTCCAATGCCAAACTTGACTAATTGACACAAAAAACTGAATCCTTTGACAAATCCCATCCTACTGTATTTCAATGTCCCAAGTAATGAACTGTATCAAACTTAATTTATTCTCCAAGCTGCAAAAACAATCTAACTCATTGACAATTTCGTATCCACTGACAAATCAGCTCAACTAAATAAGTATAAATTTCCCTTCAGGAAGTAGATTAATCTGTTTTAGTATTAACTGAACTATTACGATACTTAAATGTACTATATCAATAGACTAACCGTTGACTAACCTATGTTTGTCAAATTTAGATTTTAAATTTCTGTGCAATACTCTTCAGCAATACTTAACCTTGATGAATGAAAAATATAGCTTTTAAAAATGTGGGCCTACACCATCCTCAACCTAACCATCCATTCTACTAAGTAATTATATTTGAATTTAGACAGTGATGAACGATATTCTATGAACTGAAAAACTTTGTGTGGTACTACGAACTCCATATGGAGATCTAAATTGTCCCCTGGTTAACATTTGTAGTCTTCCAAAATAGCATGCTTTAGTACTTTTATACGATTTTAAAGATATTTAAAACATGACTAGATTAGGTCAATCTTTTACCACTGTAGATACCCTATCCATCACAAATTTCAACTAATTTACCTTATGAATTTCCATTTGGTTGATATCAGGTTCTTGAGACATTACCCTTTGGACGCCAACAGACCTAGTTCGTCAAGTGCACAAGATCAAGCCATATCTGCAAAAGAAAATTGAAATTAATCAGAAATCTGAGATTATACGTAATCATTAGTTTACTAATTACATGTTATACTTACTATAAAACGTCAATCTATTGGCTACCTACTCTCTATCTCTCAATAATTGTTTAGTATTGCAGTGATGCAAAATGAAAAAAAAAAGTTTCAATTATAAAACCACCACTTCGTACATCCGTTCTCTCGACAATCACAACTCTTCTACCTTAACTCCGAACTTTAGGAGAACCTTTATAATCCTCTCGTATCTCGTATTTACGACAACCAATGCCCCTTCCCCCCACATACACAGTAAAATGCCTACAGTGGCCTGCCGAACTGCACTGATGGCACTCCAACCCTATGGAGTTTTTAGATCATCGTAGGTGTTAGTAAACTTATTTTCAAGACTAGCCATAGTACTTGGAGCATCAACAGCTGAACTAAATAAAACACTTCCTATACAAACAGAATTTTTTTGGATATCAAATGAATAAAATGATAAGTCGTAAGAACTGGGCAGTAAGTTATATCATAGATTGCCCAATAGAGAAAAATCTAGATAGCTCGAAAAAAATAGCTAAGAAATAAGACCTTCAAAAAATTTTAAGGCAGAATAAATGTACAGTATTCATATACGCAAGTAATCAAATTACATAAGTTTTTACTTATATTCGATACAATATTTATCCAACCCTCAAATCTCCATTACCAAAACTATACTTATTAGCGTATTAATGAGATAGAATACTCATTTGAAATTTATTTCTTAAGGGGAAAATCTATTGTCTCCAAAAAAAATTTCAAAAATGCTTTTAACACATTCTAGGGTAGTCAATCTAACTACACTTCTCATTTTCAGAAGTTTGACAATTTAGGATTAAAGGATACATCAATCCTCTGCTGATGATCCTATGACACGTCTCAATTTTTGGAATTTCATGCAAACACTATACACTAAACACTTTACCAAATGTTTGGCTAACAATCATCCCTCTTCACTTAGTCCTATACCTACACTAATAGAGGTAATTCTACACAATAGCTCTTCCAGCAAGTTATCATTAAAAAGAGAGTGTCCGGGGTCTCGCTTGATTTATTTACCTCTCAAATTCCTCTTCAGACGGAACCTCTTGTTTGTTCGTTTGTACGTTAAAAACACAGAGACATTATTACATTATCGACTATTTTACTTAGCAAGACGTCACCCAAACGTCTCAGATTTTAACCAATGATGATTATCCTCATTTTAACTGGGACTCGCGTTTTCACACAACTAGAATCACGTGACTTGGATAACCAATCAGGTGACAGTTTTACTAGAAAACTAAAAATTTATCGGAACATTTCACACAACTTCCACCTCTAATTTTTCAGTCTAGAGAGCCATGGAGACGAGCGAACCTTCAACTTCTGTCCAGTTTCTCATTTACCATCTACTTTGATATCAATTTCTATGAATTTTCTCTCAACTTTTTGTCTTAATTGTTATTCAAATCATGAGTATTTTTTTTTTCATTTTTGTGGTAAGATCAAAAGAATAATAAAGTACTGCAAAGATCACACTGTTATTAAAAGTGAAAGTGACAATTTGCCCCACCTGTGATTCTAAGTGCCGACTTGATTTTAACAAAACAACATTTCGGTGAGACAGAAGGCATGTTGTATTAAAAAACAAGTGAAAAACAGGTGTAGTTTCTACATATCCATTTTTAAGGGAACTTATTTGAAAAGTCTAATTTAGACATAATTAATTTGTTACTCGTATATGATTATATTGGCGGTAAACTTAGTTAAATTTAATGAAAATTAAGAATTTCTCACAACTATAAATGATTGTTGCATATTAATCCGTGAGGTTATTGTGCAATGGGTATCGAGTCGGAAAGGTGCAACTCACCTTTACCCTCCAGACTAAGTACGCAAAGTAACTCCTGCACTGATCGATCTACATTGGTTACTTGTTAAGGCTAGAATTGAATCTAAGATTTGTTTGTTGACTTACAAGACCCTTACAAGTGATAAACCTAAATATCTTTGTGATTGTTTGGTCCCCTACCCTCAAGCTACTAGCGCTGCTGTAGGAGTTAGACATGCTGATGACCCATATAGACTATTCGAAATTAAGTGTGAACCATGCAATAAGAGGATGAACTTTTTGTTATGCTGCACCGAGACTCTTCAGTGACCTTCCACTTGATGTCAAGAATAGCAAAAATGTGGCAGCTTTCAAGAAAAACTTTTAGACTTATCTCTTTGGAAAGTGATATAATAGTGATTAGAAAACTAAGCCTGAATACAAATGCTAGCAAATACTTGAAAGATACAGAGCAAAATATAAACTGGAAATTAATTATTTTCACACATCAATACCGGCCTGAACAGACTCTTAGTGTCTGATGGCGGGCGAGAAATAAACCACTAAAAGTAAGTAAAAGTAAAAGGGTTTTAGGCTGTTTTATATTTAATATGGCTGTGTATGGGGGCTCGTGGGGGCAACCCCCCCCCCCCTTGCTAGGTAAGGATACAGCTACTAGGTTAGGTGGTTTTAGGTTAGCTTGTGGCCTTGTTTATTGATAATTCTAAATGTGCCATCATTCCCCTGTTAAAACAGATTTTTTAATTCAATCTCCACCCAAAAACCCTGGTTTCCCACTGGGGGTCGTCCAAGATTAGAAAGGTTAACAAATAGGGTAAAAATACTGGTCCTCCTCAAAACAATAAAAGCACTAAGTATTTCATCAGAAAAAAATATCAAAATAATAAGTGAGCTATTATATAGAATTACCCTATTGGAAATTATGGTTTTATTCCTGATACTGACATAGTATAGGGGTGGGGTTGCAAAGGAAAAATGTCCTACATATAGGACTCTACAGCCCTTACTAATACAGTAGATTAGGATACATCCTTGCATCTAAGTTCTGTTCCTCTTGGTTAGGTTAAATCTGGGTTTCATGGCGAAGACCATTCCTAATAGTTGGATAGGACACGTGTAACGGTAAGTTATTTCATTGGAGGTTAAGTTGTAATGTAATCAAAGTATATACTCTTGCTATATATCAAGAGTTTTCTTTTACTACTAAATTTTAAGGCCCATAACACCCTCCTTTTTTTAATATAACCTATTATTACTAGCTATGCTACAACCCTAGTTTGAAAAGCAATATGCTATAAGCCCAAGGGCCCCAACAGGGAAAATGGCCCAGTAAGGAAAGGAAATAAGGAAAAAAATATGAAAAATTCAAATATAATATTTTAAAAACATTGACAACATTAAAACTGATAACTGATAAATTATAAAAAGACTTGTGTAAGCCTATTCAACAAAAACATTTGCTGCAACTTTGAACTTTTGAAGTTCTACGGATTTAACTACCCAATTAGGATAATCACTCCACATCTTGGTTACAGCTGGAATAAAACTTCTAAGAGTACTGTGTAGTCTTGAGCCCAGTGATGGAGAAAGCGTGACTATTGGAATTAACTATACATAGTGTTACGAACAGGACGGAACTGTCCGGGAAGATCTGAATGTAAAGGATGCTCAGAATTATAAAAAATCTTAGGCAACATGCACAATGAATTAATTGAAGAACGGTGCCAAGAGATTAATATCTAGATCAGGAATAAGAAATTTAATAGACCGTAAATTCCTGTCCAACAAATTAAGATGAGGATCAGTAGCTGAAGACCAGACAGGGAAACAATACTCAAAACAAGGTAAAATGAAAGAATTAAACTACTTTAGAATATATTGATCACTAAAAATCTTGAAAGGCTTTATCAATAAACCAATATTTTGTGCAGTTGAAGTAGACAGACAAGGTGTTTCTCAAAAGTAAATTTACTGTAGAGAATCACCTAAAATTTTTAAAGTCAAACAAAGTTGAAGAAACACTATCAATGATGAGATCCAGATGTTGAGGAGCCACAGCCCTTGACCTACTTACAATCATACTTTAAATTTTGTTAGGATTCAACTTCATACCCCATAATTTGCACCATGTACTAATTCTAGCTAGATCTCTATTAAGGGATTCAGCAACCCCAGATCTACATTCAGGAGATGGAAATGTGGAGAGTAGCATCTGCATATGCAACAAGCCCATTTTCTAGACCAAACCACATGTTATGTGTATATAGTATGAAAAGCAATGGGCCAAGAACACTACCTTGAGGAACACCAGATATCACATTCCTATACTCAATATGATGCCCATCAACAACTCTTTGCAATCTGTTAATTAAAAAATCAATATAGATACTAAGGAACGACCCACCCACTCCCAACTGTTTGAGTTTGTAAAATAGGGGTAAATATATGCTTTAAAGTACTAGTGAAATTGAAATTGGCTATGAGAAATGGGCGAGTGCTGGTTAGTTTAGTTATTTTTCTTCATATGTTTAATAGGGTCTGGGGCATAACTTAAGTATTGGTCTATTAATATGTGAAGTCTATCTCACCAAGTCCATTGTTTACATCTGGAAATTAGAGTAACTGCGCATGCATCGCTTGCATTCGCTTTAGCCAGCTTTTTTGTTTTTTGTATGATGTAATCATTACATTACTTTTTTAGGAGCTTCTAAATAACTATGCCCAAGTTCTCTGATGTTTCACAGCAGCCATTTTTTTCCCACCATTCCCTTCAATTTGAGTTAAACCACCATCACAAAGACGTCTCCAAGAGGGAACATCTGGGGGCTTGCCTCCTGGCTAGGGGTTGTGCCCTGGGAAGGGGGGTCCGGGAGGCTTGCCCCCGGCTAGGGGTTGTGACCTAGGAACTACTAGGTTAGGTTAGGCGAGATAATTAGGTTCTGTACCCTTTTACAAATCTCAAAAGTGATAAATAACGTTTTGGCCTGTTTTCAGCCACTTTCGTGAACCATATATTTTTCCAACTGATTATCTTATGCTTATTTTGCAGTTCTGACCATTATTATTACTGCAACTCACTCGATTACGACATTTCCCCACCCAAAAAACCCGTTTCCCATTGGGGTCAACCATAATTTTTGTTATATAAGGGGGCACAAAACCCCATGAACGGGTTGTTTGCCCCAATAATCATGGCCAGAAAGACATAAAACACAAGATAGCGAGTAGGAAAAATATATGGTTCATGTATTTGGCTAGAAATTAAAGTATCATTAACCAAAAAAGGTTCATCATGATTAAGACGGTCAAAGGTGGCACTAAAATCAAGGCCAAACATACGAACTTCTTGACCACAATCAAGGGCTTTCTGTACAGCATTAGAGATTGTAAGATGGGAATATCATGCTCCAAGTCCTTTTTGAAAACCAAATTGCAAACTAGGGAACAGATGATTACCTACAGCAAACCTGTCAAGACGTTTTGCCGAAAGACGTTCAAAAAATAAAGATAATATGGGAGTTATGGAAACTGAGCGGTAATCAGTTGGCCTTGAGCTACCACCAACATTTACATAGTGGAGTAGCATTACCAGTTCTCCAACAAGTGCCAAAAGCTAATTTTCTTGCTAACTAGGCTTCCGATTGATGTGGAACAGAAACCATCACAGTTTGAGACACCGACCTACTTGATAAAATATGGATTCAAGCATCTACTCCGCATTATTGTCTTACTTATATCGAAAAAAATGTCATCTCAATTTTATGGTTACGGTGAGAAAGGAAATTAAGATGTGTGTCGACCATGACATGGGTCCTGTGACTTTCCTTCGTTACAGTTTTCTGAACTACAGATAACGCAGAAAAAAAATATATCGACAAGTTTTGCAATTTTTCACATGAGAAACCGAACACCTTTTTTCACATAAAAAATACTATTAAGCACGCTCCATTTTGACCTGGTAAGATTACCCACACTCTTAATATATTAAAAGAAAAAAAAAATCCTACCTTAACAGTATGCTCTCGGCAATCTTTACGTATAAAATCGACGATCAGATGTGAAAACCATGAAACAACAAGCCAAACTGAGCGAAAGGATTTTGAGGTTAGAATTCAAGTTCTGTCCGCTGGTTAACAACCAATCAGAAGTGCCACAGTCTTTCATTTCTAACAAAGGAAAGGATGGCAGCTCCTGATTGGCTGACAAAAACAAGAACACCCCAATAGGTATAAATACCACAATAGCAGTTTATACCGAAGTGCAGGTAATGAGGTGGCACGGGTTTAGAATTTGAGATAGTTTGAATGTTGTTTGAATTAATTCCGTTATATGATAAGCGTGACAATCAATGGAATTTTGCAAATAAAATGATAAACCAGATCAGAAAGATCCTTCCATTAACTCTTAACCGAATCAGTGGATCCTTAACATAGATATGGAATTTCCTAGATATATTATCAAAATGTCAAAAAATAAAAAAATCTGCAAATAAAACAAATTTCTTAAAAATGTAATATTAATCAACTGCATTTTACAACAAAATTTTATTGAAATTACTGCACTTGAGAACATATCCTATTTCAATACATATCTTTTAAAGCATTAATTATAATTATAAATTTACAAAAAAATTTGGTAACTAATCTCATTGTTGGATCGAGAAATTAAGTACAATTTGTTTACTGAGAATGAAATCTCAAATTATTATAATTAAAAGCTATATATATAATATATATATATATATATATATATATATATATATATATATATATATACATGTCACTATATATCGATATATATATATATATATAATATATATATATATAGGATATATATATATATATATATATATATGTATTTATACATATATATATATATATATATATATATATATATATATATACATACATATATATGTATGTATATATATATATATATATATATATATATATATATATATATATGTATATATATATATATATATATATATAAATATAAATATATATATATATATATATACATATATATATATAACGGATTTTGAGCGAAGCGAAAAATCTATTTTTGGGTGAGATAGCCATGTCGTCCTGATGGAAGTTCCTATAGGGTAGCTTCCTAGGGTATATTACAACTACGGCGATATTCCCAGAGAATTTACCTTAAGGTACCAGAATTCTAACTCCTGGAGCGAGTATCCCTCGTGAAAGGGATATCGCGACATATCAGAGGACGTATTCTAGACACGTCACATGGCAATCTACGACCTGAACAGAGATTCGTCTCGTAGGAGGGAGATTGACGAGATACGAATTCGGGAAAGAAAAAGGGGAGCCGCTCCCAAGGCTTCCCTATCCCCCGATTCGTATGCGTGCCTGGCGCCAATCCTGGCGCCATCTGTATTCCTTGTAGCGTACACGAGGTGCTACAGATACTGTATGTAGGGAGGGGTCCTACAGCCCTTTCTTAGAAAGGCAAGGGCGGGTCCATCAGGACGACATGGCTATCTCACCCAAAAATAGATTTTTCGTTTCGCTCAAAATCCGTTTTTTGGGCTCAAGCCATGTCGTCCTGATGGAAGTGTACCAGAGCATTACTGTATCTGTGGATTCTCAGAACGTGCCGTACTCCCCGGAGATATTTATTCCCGGTCGACTAGACCTAGAGACCTAAGATGTTACCGTTATACATCTTTTCAACTAACTATAAACTATGTTAGAGCTTCCTGCCCCCTACAGGGAAGAGTCCTACTAGACTCTGGAAAGTCTCGAAGAGTACATATATCTATGTATGAATACCAGGCAAGCTAATATAGTGGTCTCGCCCTATATTAAGTAAAGCATAGTTTGTATAGAACCACTGCGTCAATATATTGACCAGTAATCCGCACAATACTTGTATTGGACAAAGGTTTATATCCGCATAGGAAGAAACTAATAAAACCGCCCTCGTCCCTTTATGGGACGGAGTCCTCCCATTAGGGGACTTACATAAACCAATGCAACATAGCTTGCAAAACAGAACAATTCTATCAGAATTATCCCAGATAAGATACATAGAATTAAAATGCTCAATTATACCAATAAATTGACACAGGTGAAAGAGACGCAAGGTTCTCAAGAACAAGTTTATCGACAGATAATAAACAGACAGGTTAACAACAAATATATATATTTATATAAAAGAGGGTAACCCAAAACTTTAAGCATAAGTATGATAGTAAACAGAACTTGTTTATCTGAAAGAAAAACCATTAAACACCACTTTAATGAGATACCAAGGTATCAAGTCATAAAAAATCTGTATTACAAATCAATCACATTAGCGTTAGAAACGCTTGGCACACATGTCTGAACTTATGCAAGGTTCACCTTTGAAAGAAGGAACAGTCTATATGGGCACTTGGTGCCCTTATTTAGTTTGTAGTACAGTATGTACCTACACACTCACCCTGGACTTAATCGTCCCAATTAAGACCACTGTTCCTCGCAGAGTTAAACAGTAGGGTTAACTACACGACCCACTGCTACCACAGATCTCTTAAGTTCCTCTACTTGCTTCGCATAGTGGCGAAAGAACACCCTGGAAGACTTCCAGCCCGTGTATGAACGGAGATGTTCAAAATCCATACAATTAAAGAAATTTAGGGATGAGGCAACTTTCCTCGGATCGTGACCTGCGGGTGTACTGTCAGGATCCGCTCTGCGAATAAAATATGTCATTTTCGCTCTGAGTTGATTCAGAGATAAATTTGAGCCTGATGTTTCTCCCCTGAATAGTTGACTACCCTTGAAGTCTGAAGTTCTACGAAGATAGACCTTTAGGCATTCTACTGGACATAGAGATGCATCTTCTTTCAGAGGGCAGATTCTCCAGGGACCCCACCTGTTGGTGGGTAACTCATTCTTGGCGAGAAACGTAGGATCCGGAAACAGGTTCAGCTCCCCCCCATCCAGGAACTGAACACGACCTGCCTCTCTCGAGAGGGCTACGATCTCACTAACCCTGGCCCCGGACGCGAGTGCAAATAGGAAAATAACTTTTTGCGTCAAATCCTTTAACGCACATTCTTCATTGCTCAACAAGGAGGCGAAATGAAGAACTTTGTCTAAAGACCATGAGATGGGCTTTGGAGGTGCTGAAGGTCTGAGCCTAGCGCAGGCTTTCGGAACTTTATTAAAGATCTCGTTACCTAGGTCGATCTGGAAGGCAAATAAAATGGGTCTCATCAAAGCCGATTTACACACTGAAATCGTGTTAGCTGCCAATCCTTGGCCATGGAGGTGGATGAAGAAAGATAAGCAGAAATCTGTTGAGATCTCCTGCGGATTCTTTGCCTTTACAAAGGCCACCCATTTTCTCCAAGATGACTCATATTGCCTTCTAGTCGATTTGCACTTGTATTCCTCTAGGAAGTCTATGCTGGCTTTCGAAATCCCGAAGCGCTTTCTCACCGCTAGGGCGAGAAAATCATGAGCTGCAGGGTCTGGGTTTTCTGTAATGAAGCGCAGACAGTCGACTTCTGGACTCGCTGGGTCAGAACTGGATGTGGTAGCGGCACGAACTTCATCTGTAGTTCCAACGCCAAGGGGAACCACATACTGTTCGCCCACTTGTGGGCCACTATTGCCGCTACCCCCTTGAAGGATCTCAGTTTGTTGAGGACCCTCAACAGAAGGTTGTGAGGAGGGAACAGATAAATCCTGGACCATCTGTTCCAGTCGAGGGACATTGCGTCCACTGCTTCCGCTAAGGGGTCCTCGTACGGGGACACGTACAGGGGCAACTTCTTGTTGTCTTTCGTCGCAAAGAGGTCTATTTGCAGTTCTGGGACTTGATTCAGAATGAAGGAAAATGATCCTGCGTCTAAGGACCATTCCGACTCTATCGGTGTGAACCTGGATAGAGCGTCCGCTGTCACATTGCGGACTCCTTGAAGGTGAACTGCCGACAGGTACCACTTCTTCTTTTCCGCCAATCGGAAAATGGCTAACATCACTTGGTTGAGAGGTGGTGACCTCGACCCTTGTCGATTCAAGCATCTCACAACCACCTCGCTGTCTGTCACCAATCTTATGTGGATCGAGTGACGCGGGGAGACTTTCTTTAAGGTAAGGAGCACTGCCATAGCTTCTAGAAAGTTTATATGAAAGGTCCTGAATAGCTTGGACCAAGTCCCCTGGACTTTTTTCCGATGAGAGTGACCTCCCCATCCCTCCTTTGAGGCGTCTGAGTGAATCGTCATCGACGGGGGAGGTGGCTGAAGAAGAACCGACTTCTTTAGATGTCTGGCTTGGGACCAAGGTCTGAGAAGAGTACGTAGCCGAGGCGGCACTGGTCTTCTCAGGTCTCTTCGCGCGTTTGATGCATACCTTCTCCAAACTCGGTTGCATCCTTTAGCTGTGCTCTTAGCACTGGGTCTGTCACTGAAGCAAACTGGAGAGAGCCTAGTACCCTCTCCTGTTCGCGTCTTGATATCCTTTCGGAATCTAGAAGTCTCTTGACAGAGCCCGCTATCTCCTTCCTTTTCTTCATTGGGAGGGAGAAACTGTGTGACAAAAGGTCCCAGTGGATTCCCAGCCACTGGAACTTTTGGGATGGAGAAAGTCGAGACTTTTTCTTGTTGATCTTGAAGCCTAGGTACTCTAGGAACTGGATCACCTGACTGGAAGCTTGCAAGCATTCGGTCTCGGATGCTGCCCACACCAGCCAGTCGTCCAGGTAGGCTACTACCTGAATTCCCTTTAGGCGTAATTGTTTGAGAGCTGCGCTCGCAAGCTTCGTGAAAATCCTTGGGGCTATGTTTAGCCCAAATGGCATGGCTCTGAAGGCGTACAGTTTCCGTTGTAGCCTGAACCCTAGGTAGGGGGAGAGTCGACGGCTGATTGGAATGTGCCAATAGGCGTCTGACAAGTCTATAGAGACTGAGTATGCCCTCTTGGGCAGTAAGGTCCTTATGTGTTGCAGTGTTAGCATCTTGAATTTGCAATTCACTATGAACTTGTTGAGTGGTGACAAGTCCAGAATGACTCTGAGCTTTTCCGAGTCTTTCTTGGGAACACAAAACAGCCTCCCTTGGAATTTGATGGACTTCACCTTTCGGATCACATTTTTCTCCAACAGTTCTTGAACGTACTCCTCCAAAATGGGGGTGGAGTGTTGGAAAAACCGAAGGCATGGGGGTGGAGTGCTGTACCAGCTCCAACCCAGTCTATTCTTGAGTAGGCTTTGGGCCCAGGGATCGAAGGTCCAGCAATCCCAAAATTTCATCAGTCTCCCTCCTACCGGTATCATTTCACTTGGACTGCCGTCCTGAGGTCTTGCCTCCCTGACCACGACCGCCTCTGAATCCCCTTCCCCTTGAGGGGCGCCTAGACGAGCCTCTGGCTGCTCCTCTAGGTTTTGCACGAAAGGAAGAAGACTGTCCTTCGAACGTTGGGGCGAATGTGGTTGACTGACCTGGCACCGCCTGGGGTACCCACTGAAAGGCAGTCGGGGTTTGTGCCACCATCTGGGGCACTGGAGGCAAAGGCAATTGCAGTTGCTGTTGCTGTCTATAAGGCTTGGCTGGCCGAAATGGTAGCCTAGTCTTCATATTCTTCCTCTTTGGTTGAGGACCCTCATCCGGGGAAGATTTTCTTTTGATAGCCAGGCCCCACTTCTGGAGAAGGTTTCTATTCTCCACGGCGGCCTTATCAACAACCTCTTTGACCACATCGGTAGGGAAAAGGTCTTTTCCCCAAATGTTGGAGGAGATTAACTTCCTTGGCTCGTGTCTCACCGAAGCCCCGGTGAACACGAACTCCCTGCAAGCTCTCCTTGCCTTGACGAAGCTATAAAGGTCCTTCGTCACTGTGGCTAAGTGAGACTTAGCCACTACCATGAACATTTCATGGACCTTGGGGTCACTTGCCATCGTCTCGAGAGTAGTCTGATGAGACATTGAGGCAGCCAGTCTTTCTTTTGTCTCGAACTCTCTTCGTAAAAGAGATTCGGACAGCTTGGGGAGGTCCTCGCCGAATTGCCGTCCGGCAATATCAGCCTCCAACTTTCCCACTGAGAATGTCAGATGGACATCCTTCCAGTCTTTGTGGTCCATAGGTAGAGCCAGCGACAAGGGTTTACACTCCTCCAGGGAGGGGCAAGGCTTGCCGGCCTCGACTGCCTTTAGGACAGCCGCAAACCCTTTCTGTAAAAAGGGGAAGGCTCTATCAGGAGAGGACACAAACGAAGGGAGCTTCTTGCTCAATGCAGCTACCTTCGAATTCGAGAAGCCCCTCTCTTTCATCGAGGATGAAAGTAGGGCTTGAGCCTTAGCGTGGTCCATAATAATGACCTCCTTCGGCTCTGTCTCCTCCCTTGAAGCTGGTTCTTTTCTCAGCCGGACATAGCAGTCCGGATATGATGCCTTGCTGGGCCAGAATTCTACCTCCTCTAGGGGAACTGAACCCAGCTTATCCGAGATGACGATCTTTCCAGTCGACATCGGCATGTGCTCAGCATACCTCCATGGGTTAGCATCTGAGCATATGGGAAGGTCTTTCACATTGAGCCTTTTCCGGGGCCCATGTGATTCTGCCAGGGACTGCATACGCAGTTCCATTGCAGCCGCCTTCTCCTGATTCTCCTTCTGCATTTGTTGGATCATTCCAACAATCGAAGAGAGGGCCTGTCCCAGTTCTACTGGGAGGCCAGCTGATGTTGAGGGGATAGGCTCCGGCATCTGAACCGGAGTAGCCGACACCTCGTCGACCTCATCCTCTACGACATCCGGGGTTTGAACTTGATCCTGACCTCCTGCCAGGAGGTCTTCTTCCAAACGTTCGTCCAGGTCAGACATCCTGTCACACAACTGGATGTCTTGCATCGCATCTGCGACTTCCTCGTCCACCTGGACTTGATCTTGAAGGATCTCCTCTTGAGGCTGGGGAATCACTGCCTCAGCTGATGCCTGGGGAAAAAGATACGCCCTCATCTTCTCACTTGGAAGATAAGGGCCAGAGGTGTTCTTCTTGAAGCCCCTTACCCAAGTACGAAGCTTTTCCCTAGCTATATCCCTTGATTCCGCCGTTCTAGGGGAATCAAAAGCCTCAGTAATCAGGTTAGTGCATACAGTACATACCTGAGGGTCCCAATACTGGAGATCATCCTTGGAGACAGCGCATGCTGCGTGTCTCCTACAACACTCATGTCCGCAGAGGTTCTTGCTGCGGACATTGCAGAAAACATTTCCGCACTTCGGAGGGTCCTCCTGTAAAGAGAAGAAATTTCCATGAGTATCAAGTGAACTATGTATCACTGGATATGCATAGTATAGCATAACAATTCATAAAGGAAAGACACACACTTGTGTTTCCCTCACAACCCATTGTTGCAGCCTTCCAGATAATAAAATCAAAATGGTTTATCTCTACTAGAGTAACCAATGCAAGGTTTCCAGAGGAAACAGGTGGAGCTCACACCTAGGCAATGATTTTAAAATCCTGGATAATAGACGGGGAAGAACTCTGCTTCCTGTCTGAGGGCAACAGCAAAGGGCCGTGCAAGAAAACACAATAGTGTTAGAAGATACAGTGCTGTACCTAAACTTTTACTATAGTTTTCTTCTTACTGTATATGCTATACAGAAGAATACTAGTACAGTATAGGAGGATGTGTGCCGGCCTGCCTTTGCCGGCCGGCACACATCACAATTAGCTTTAAAGTATACTACTTAACAGCTATAGGGCGGCAGCCCTCTGGTTCAAATGCCTGTGCCGGCGGCAGCAGCTGCCGGCCAGCAACAGCCAGTGTTGGCCGGCAATGATTGCCGGCCAGCAACTACACAAGGTAGTACCCAGCTGCCGGCCACACTCTTGGTGACCGGCAGACAAGGACTGACATAAGCCGGCCGGCAAAGGTACAAGACCGATGCCAGCCGGCAGCAAAAGAACCAGAAGACTACACCTGCCCGGCTGCCGGCCTCATAGGCCGGCAGCCGGGACAGGTACAGCACTAGAAGAAAATAGAATGGATGCCGGGATAAGAGTGTACACAACCCCCAAGCCCGGCAACCGAAAGAGTGCATATAAGGAAGGGGAGAAACTTAATTCAGGCTTCCTTGACCAATGCCGTCCGGCTCTGCCGGCAGGCATGGATGAGGGACCAAGAGAGGTCCGGGCAGCACTCGAAAACATAAGACCCTTGCCGTCCAGCATCTCTGCCGGCCGGCAATGGGCTTAGTCAATTCCACATCCCAACCTATACTAGGTCCAGAAGTAGAATGACATACAGTACAGTAATACCCCTGCCGGCCAGCTCTGCCGGCCGGCAAGGTACAGTACAGTAATGGCTAGGCCATTACGGAGATAGAGGGGGAAGGGACAAGAGGGTCCTGCCAACCTTGCTTTAGTGACAGATCACCCGCAGCCAAGAACTTTGTCTTAGCCTAAGGGAGATCTAAGGGAAAGGGCCAGCACAGTAGTATAATACCTGCCAGCTTCCAGAGCACCAAAGCAAGGAAGGCGTTGCTACTCCCAAGGGAAGATTTTATCCTCCCCGAGAACAGCAACAGGACTTAGTCTGGTCGATCACACAAGAAGGAATCATAACTACAGAAACCTTCGATAGTGACCTAAGGGAGCTAAGCTCCCTTTGTAAGTGTTAGGTCAGCGAGGGAGACTCTGCCCCAAGCCAGACAACACGGACTCAGACTAAAAACTCTGTTGTTCTGTCCCTCTTTGAACCAGACTCTGCTGGAACAGGAAGGTACAGTAACACCCTAGTATAGTTTTTTCCGAAAATAAATTCGGAAAAAACCACTTAGGGATAAGCCCAAGGCTTAAACAGAGGGAAAGGGATTGCATACCTTCTCCGAAGAAAAGAAAGCAACCGGGGAGTATAATAAAGTATACTAAGGCTCCATA
>NC_090725.1:53000946-53013446 GCF_036898095.1 Palaemon carinicauda | reverse complement strand
CTCAAAGAGCTATGGAAAGAATAATGATGGAAGCAACACTAATTTAAAAGTATACTAACTTAAGTGGTGTGATTTTCTATGACGTCATAAGGAGTGGAGCTTATCTCGCCAGGAATCTCTGGGGCGACTATAAGTGATGCCTATAGTACATAACGCAAGGCACACTGACGACGCACTTTGAGTGCACACCATTAGTAATAATACTAAGTTAACCCATACATTTTCATCATTCTTTAATTTACTCTATTGAAGACGTACACAGGAGAGAGCAATTCCTGAATATTGAGAAAGTTTCCTTGAATATTAGACCTGCCACAACTGATAAGTTAATACAAAAGCAGTACATAGTCCCATTAATATTCCTTATTTTATCTTTAGGGCACTAGATTATGTATTCATGTAATTGATTATTCATTCTGTATCTTCTTACTCTAAAATTAATACAGAAAAGGAAAGGATGTTGTTATAGTGTTTTTCTGGACTTCTTTTTCTATGTAAAAAAAATTGATGAGCTTCTGGTTTAGTTCCTTAAGTGTTAGGGTACTACTACTGCAGCTATATGAGAGAGAGAGAGAGAGAGAGAGAGAGAGAGAGAGAGAGAGAGAGAGAGAGAGAGAGAGAGAGAGAGAACTCTCTCTTAAATGAAGGTCATAACGGTGTACAATCTAAATAGAAAATAAACTGCAAATAACTAGAATAGCTGCTATGATATTGTGAGTAAATTTTTCCTAAAACCTTTGAACCTAAAAAGTAGAAACAAAGATTACTTAACGTTAAGGGCTGCTTTTCTGGTCGTGTAATACACGGGAACTCGACTCTCTTCAGGATCTTTCATAGTTCATTTTATCATACACATTTCAAGGCATTCAGCATTTCACAACGCATATTGCTCGTTTATTGTAAAATCTACATTATCGAAGCACTTAGAAAAAAGGATCATCACCGTTTCGGACTTTATATTTGTTGAAGGTCATAGCCAGGATACAGAGGATATGAGAGCCTTAAATGTAAGAGCATTATTCTGAGAGGCTTTCAAAATATGGTAATTGGCATAGCTGATAAAATTTCGAAATCATATTAGGAATTAATTATTCTTCCTATTTCTGGTTTTGGCGGGCACTGGTTAGAAAACTGTGAACAGAAGAAATAGAATATATATATATATATATATATATATATATATATATATATATATATATATATATATATATATATATATATTAATCCTAAAGTAATATTGTTTAATTTGTTACTAATACAAAATACGTTGTATTATTATTATTATTATTATTATTATTATTATTATTATTATTATTATTATTATTATGAAGAAGAAGAAGAAGAAGAAATGGAACATATATGTTTGGAATAAGTTTCCCCAAAAAACGTTATGCTAACTGTATAATATTATCCATCGCTGGCTATAACAAGAGTAAATAAAACGCAAGATAACCCTATGAATTATTTTATTTATCTCTAAAAGAAGAGTCTTTCTCATACCAGAGCTCCAGCCTGGTCTTTGGAGGCCGCCATGACCTTGCTCCAATCAACAATGTTCGGGTCTGAATTCCTATAAGATTCTCAGGCTTAGATCTATATTTAGAAGCCCACTTTCATTTTGAAATTAAATCTCTGTACAAATCCCTGCAACACATAAATGATTTATCTTGCTTCACCACTTCTAGAGCCTTTAAATATGCGGCCGGGAGACTATATAATAAGCTCCCACTAGACATTTGAAAGGTTGAAGATATTAAGTCTTTCAAGAGGAAACTGAAGATTCTCGTGTTCTCTAAGTGCATTGATAGTTTGGATTTGACAATAAACGAGCAATATGCAGTGTGAAATGCTGAATGCCTTGGAATGCTTATAATAAAATGACTGTGAAGGTCCTGTAGAGAGGAGAGCTCCCCTGTTGTGTAGTCCCAGAAAAGCAGCCATTAAAGCAAAAGTAAAGTTTAGAGAATTATACATTTTCATGCTAGGATACCAGCTTCCCTACCGCGTACCTAGTATGGCAATATTTTAATACACCGTATAAATCTCTCCTTGAAGTCTATCTAGTATTTAACAAAAACCGGTGAACTATTTAACAGACATTGCAGAACCATTCCATTCGAAAGCATTTTCAATGCTTGCGAACCCTTGAATAACTGATAATATCTGCATTTAGCTTTTTCACGACATCAAGATTTTAGATTTTCCTTCTATAGACCTTAAAGGAGAAGCTCAGTGGAGCTGAAAAGCAAATAAGATTTATGGAGTAATGTATTTATAGAATCATATGTTTTTTTTTTTTCTTTCTTTCTTTCTTTTTGGCGGGGCGACGTTATGTTGCTACCGTCGGCCAATTCAATTACTGAAGTCCAGAGAGAAGAACAAATGTTACTCTAATCTATCGATTTCTATCGCATATGTATAAGAGTGAATGATATTGATAGATATGGCTCAAATAAAATAAAAAAATAAATATATTTTACACTGTTAAAAAATTGTATTAAAAAAGTAAAAATCCTGGATTAATGTTGCCATACATTTACCATTTTAAAAACGGATATATTGACGTAAAAGAGTGGCATTACGGTCATCAACCCGTAAAAGATAATAACAACGTAGGGTAAACTTAATGTCACCTGTATTTTACTGCAATACAGCTAAGAACAGTATATATCTACGGATATTTTACGATTAAAATTACGGTGTCTTTTTAACAGTGTAGGATACAAGCTAAGACCCTGAATTATATACATACTACACGCGCAACATAGTGTGTAAAGTGATTAATAACACAGTGAATTACGGCAATCTAAACTAAACTTAATGGACGGAATTTTTCAGAAAACGTAAAGCTTTATCTCGTGACTGACTGTAAAAAGTATTTTCCAGCTTGACCTCTTGAGCTGAATTCTTCTGAGACATGAAAATATAATAGGAGCTAGAGTGAATTATAAAAACCCCTTTTTGCGTTAAATGTACAAACAAGTAAATCCTATGAAATATGTAATTTCTTCCTATATTTGCACTGAGCCGACGATAAAACACATGCAAATTGTAAACTAGTAAATAAGAGAAACACGGAATTCTACTCGTGGAAATATAGAATTGTTACCGTACACAAAACTGATCATGCTTTAAACATACAAAAAGGAATATGGAATGTGGTGGCAGATGCGGTAACGTTCCTGACTAGTGAACACCAGACTGGGGTTCCAGTCCCGCTCAGACTCGTTAGTTCCTTTGGTCACTGCAACCTCACCATTCCTGTGAGCTAAGGGTTGGGGGTTTGGAGGAGCCTATAGGACTATCTACCGCGTCATCAGCAGCTATTGCCTGGCCCTCCTTTGTCCTAGCTCGGGTGGAGATGGGTCTTAGGCGCTGATCATATATATGTATATGGTCGGTTGGAGGAGCCTATACGTCTATCTACCGAGTCATCAGCAGCCACTGCCTTCTCCTCCTTGGTCCTAGTTGGGTTGGAGAGGGGGCTTGGGCGCTGATCAAATATATGCACATGGTCAGTCTCTAGGAGTCTAGGGCATTGTCCTGCTTGATAGGGCTATGTCATTATCCCTTGCCTCTGCCATTCATGAGCGACATTTAAACCTTTAAACAATTGCAGTGCATTAGGTGAGCATTGTGGATTCATCCAGCATCAGGAAGGCATTATTTCCGCTCTGATTGGTTCGGATTAATTACATCAGTAACGAGATTTGCAACCAAAAGAAATCTTTTATAAAATCATTTCACTCTAATATTCCCTTTCCTTTTTTCAGGACTTGGGGTCTCCAAAGCAAAGTCTGCTTGTTTTAAACCTCTTACAGCAGGTGGCCTGGGGCTGAAGGAAGTAAGCTTCTGTCTAATAAAGAAAATCGCGCGAGTTAGGAACAAAGAGTATGATAACGAGCTTTCATTTATAACAAGAGAATTCCAAAGGCTTTCTCTTTGCGATATATTTACCCCGTCATTTTCCCGCTATTCTTTTCTCTTTGCAATATATTTAACCCGTCATTTTCCCGCTCTTCTTTTCTCTTTGCAATATATTTACCACGTTTTTTCCGCCATTCTTTTCTCTTTGCAATATATTTACCCAGCCATTTTTTCCGCTATTCTTTTCTCTTTGCAATATATTTACCCCGTCATTTTTTCCCGCTATTCTGAAGGTCAAAAGTAGAGTGACGTAGCAAGGCATACGCACAGACTTAATAAATACTCTCTGTATAGGTTAAAACTATTCTAAAACATATACACGTATATCTAGATTGTAGCTAATGAATTTAAAATATTACTAAGTTTGGAATTATAAAGTATTATTCCCGAGAGGGTTTGAACTAGGCAACATGACGTACATAAGGCTTCTTGAATGTTGATAAATAATATTTAGTGCCCTTGTGGAATGATAGAGGAATCAATAACATATATTAAAAAAAATGAGCTCATGTTTCATATACGCGTACTTTAATAAATACAGTATTATTCTTACCTTTAAAAGGGATAGCATGAATAGTAATACATCATACATCGTTGGGAAGGTATATATATATATATATATATATATATATATATATATATATATATATATATATAATATATATATATATATATATATATATATATATATATATATATATATATATATATATATATATATATATATATATATATATATATATATATATATATATATATAACCAGATACTTGCTCTTTATTATGTACGAGATATATATACTGTATATACTCGTCGTGACGACTCCACCAATTTTATTCATAAGAGGTACACTTGTTCCAAAAACTATCGTTAGTTACTTTCCGTTAAACATTTTGAGACTAATGACTGTAAGTATTCGGAAAACAAATTTGTTTCAGTCCTATATTGGCAGCATTGCAATTTCATATAATGCTAGTGTTTATGCAAAAAGGTATATTTCAACAGACATTCCACACGTTTCGAATTGCTATATAGAAGCACCAATATATTAATTCTTTTTTATTATGTCTGCGTGATCTAAATCGTAATAACATTCCATTTAACAACATTCCCAAAAGATTATTGCCCTCATAACTCATTTCCAAATTGTCGATCATAACGTTCACCAATAGTTCTTGGAAAGTGTTTCCATACTTTGACACAGGTTTTCCTCCCAAAATGATTTCTTTTCTTTCTACAGCGTTAATCAAGCATAATCCGTCGACTTACTATCAGGTATACTGTATACTTAATTGCTTAGGCAAACTGATTACTACCTCATTTGAAAAACAAAAGGGCCCATACCACTCTATCAGGTATATGATTAACTAATTACGCTAACTGCATACTACTGGATTTAAAAAAAAAGAATATATATATATATATATATATATATATATATATATATATATATATATATATATATATATATATATATGTATATATATATATATATATATATATATATATATATATATATATATATATATATATATATATATATATATATATTTAATTGGCCATGCCACTCCTCTATACGAATATCGAACCCGGCTGTTCCTCTGTATGTACACCACACTATGCTTTTCCCTTCGTCTATCGCCGCCTTTCCTCTTTCACTCCTTCTAATTAGTTCAACGACTTCAAAAGAACGAGAGAGCAAAGGAAAGAAAAGCCATTTTCTTGAGCGTGGCCAAGTGCTTTCAAGTACTCAGGCTCTCCATTAAGGTTTTATCTCCACCGGGAACACATGCTCCGAGAGCGCCATGGAATGCACCCAGCATTATCCAGGCTTTCGCTGGTTGAGCCTAACTTTTCCCTCACGCGATAATGCTACCGCAGTTTACAATTTCGCCTCGTTATTCTCTTTCTTTTTTAATATTCTGAGGATTTTTCAGTGGTATTTTGACTTGATACTATCTGATTATGAAGTTTGATAATTCTCAGTATGGGATTTGTATTTTATACTCACACGATATCTATCTATCTATCTTTTGATGTATATATATATATATATATATATATATATATATATATATATATATATATATATATATATATATATATATATATATATATATACATATATATATATGTATATATATATATATATATATATATATATATATATATATATATATATATATATATATATATATATATATATATATATATATATATATGATAAATATTTTGCACATTTAAACGTGTTTCTTTCATATTTCAAATAAGCCATATATATTAATACATTAAAGTCTGGATTCTCTTAACGACCTCGGGATCAGGGCCCAAGGCGGAACCGCCCAAAGACTATGATATCGGACCGGCGGGGATTTGAACCCTCGTCCAGGATATCTGTATGCCAGTGACCATACCACTCTTCCACAAAGAAAGATAAAAGTCAATGACAATTCTTCTATACATATACCTGTCAAATTCAGGTTTTCTGTACTTAGAATTGAAATCAACCCATCTTCACCATCGTAGCTAATTGGTAGGTTTGGGACTTGGCATTCGAATAATAATAAATATTTTGCACATTTAAACATGTTTCTTTCATATTTCAAATAAGCCATATATATTAATACATTAAAGTCTGGATTCTCTTAACGACATCGGGATCAGAGCCCAAGGCGGAAATGCCCAAAGACTATGATATCGGACCGGCGGGGATTTGAACCCTCGTCCAGGATATCTGTATGCCAGGTACCATACCACTCTTCCACGAAGAAAGATAAAAGTACATGACAATTCTTCTATACATATACCTGTCAAATTCAGGTTTTCTGTACTTAGAATTGAAATCAACCCATCTTCACCATCGTAGCTAATTGGTAGGTTTGGGACTTGGTATTCGATTAATGATAAATATTTTGCACATTTAAACGTGTTTCTTTCATATTTCAAATAAGCCATATATATTAATACATTAAAGTCTGGATTCTCTTAACTACCTCGGGATCAGAGCCCAAGGCGGAACCGCCCAAAGACTATGATATCGGACCGGCGGGGATTTGAACCCTCGTCCAGGATATCTGTATACCAGGTACCATACCACTCTTCCACGAAGAAAGATAAAAGTACATGACAATTCTTCTATACATATACCTGTCAAATTCAGGTTTTCTGTACTTAGAATTGAAATCAACCCATCTTCACCATCGCAGCTAATTGGTAGGTTTGGGACTTGGCATTCGATTAATGATAAATATTTTGCACATCTAAACGTGTTTCTTTCATATTTCAAATAAGCCATATATATTAATACATTAAAGTCTGGATTCTCTTAACGACCTCGGGATCAGAGCCCAAGGAGGAACCGCCCAAAGACTATGATATCGGACCGGCGGGGATTTGAACCCTCGTCCAGGATATCTGTATGCCAGTGACCATACCACTCTTCCACAAAGAAAGATAAAAGTCAATGACAATTCTTCTATACATATACCTGTCAAATTCAGGTTTTCTGTACTTAGAATTGAAATCAACCCATCTTCACCATCGTAGCTAATTGGTAGGTTTGGGACTTGGCATTCAATTAATGATAAATATTTTGCACATTTAAACGTGTTTCTTTCATATTTCAGATAACCCATATATATTAATACATTAAAGTCTGGATTCTCTTAACGACCTCGGGATCAGAGCCCAAGGCGGAACCGCCCAAAGACTATGATATCGGACCAGCGGGGATTTGAACCCTCGTCCAGGATATCTGTATGCCAGTGACCATACCACTCTTCCACGAAGAAAGATAAAAAGTCAATGACAATTCATCTATACATATACCTGTCAAATTCAGGTTTTCTGTACTTAGAATTGAAATGTGCAAATTATTTATCATTAATCGAATGCCAAGTCCCAAACCTACCAATTAGCTACGATGGTGAAGATGGGTTGATTTCAATTCTAAGTACAGAAAACCTGAATTTGATAGGTATATGTATAGAAGAATTGTCATTGACTTTTATCTTTCTTCGTGGAAGAGTGGTATGGTCACTGGCATACAGATATCCTGGACGAGGGTTCAAAACCCCGCCGGTCCGATATCATAGTCTTTGGGTGGTTCCGCCTTGGGCTCTGATCCCAAGGTCGTTAAGAGAATCCAGACTTTAATGTATTAATATATATGGCTTATTTGAAATATGAAAGAAACACGTTTAAATGTGCAAAATATTTATCATTAATCGAATGCCAAGTCCCAAACCTACCAATTAGCTACGATGGTGAAGATGGGTTGATTTCAATTCTAAGTACAGAAAACCTGAATTTGACAGGTATATGTATAGAAGAATTGTCATTGACTTTTATCTTTCTTTGTGGAAGAGTGGTATGGTCACTGGCATACACATATCCTGGACGAGGGTTCAAATCCCCGCCGGTCCGATATCATAGTCTATGGGTGGTTCCTCCTTGGGCTCTGATCCCGAGGTCGTTAAGAGAATCCAGACTTTAATGTATTAATATATATGGCTTATTTGAAATATGAAAGAAACACGTTTAAATGTGCAAAACATTTATCATTAATCGAATGCCAAGTCCCAAACCTACCAATTAGCTACGATGGTGAAGATGGGTTGATTTCAATCCTAAGTACAGAAAACCTGAATTTGACAGGTATATGTATAGAAGAATTGTCATGTACTTTTATCTTTCTTCGTGGAAGAGTGGTATGGTCACTGGCATACAGATATCCTGGACGAGGGTTCAAATCCCCGCCGGTCCGATATCATAGTCTTTGGGCAGTTCCGCCTTGGGCTCTGATCCCGAGGTCGTTAAGATAATCCAGACTTTAATGTATCAATATATATGGCTTATTTGAAATATGAAAGAAACACGTTTAAATGTGCAAAATATTTATCATTAATCGAATGCCAAGTCCCAAACCTACCAATTAGCTACGATGGTGAAGATGGGTTGATTTCAATTCCAAGTACAGAAAACCTGAATTTGACAGGTATATGTATAGAAGAATTGTCATTGACTTTTATCTTTCTTTGTGGAAGAGTGGTATGGTCACTGGCATACAGATATCCTGGACGAGGGTTCAAATCCCCGCCGGTCCGATATCATAGTCTTTGGGCGGTTCCGCCTTGGGCTCTGATCCCGAGGTAGTTAAGAGAATCCAGACTTTAATGTATTAATATATATGGCTTATTTGAAATATGAAAGAAACACGTTTAAATGTGCAAAATATTTATCATTAATCGAATGCCAAGTCCCAAACCTACCAATTAGCTACGATGGTGAAGATGGGTTGATTTCAATTCTAAGTACAGAAAACCTGAATTTGACAGGTATATGTATAGAAGAATTGTCATTGACTTTTATCTTTCTTCAAGGAAGAGTGGTATGGTCACTGGTATAGGGATATCCTGGACGAGGGTTCAAATCCCCGCCGGTCTGATATCATAGTGTTTGGGCGGTTCCGCCTTGGGCTCTGATCCCGAGGTCGTTAAGAGAATCCAGACTTTATTATATTAATATATATGGCTTATTTGAAATATGAAAGAAACACGTTTAGATGTGCAAAATATTTATCATTAATCGAATGCCAAGTCCCAAGCCTACCAATTAGCTACGATGGTGAAGATGGGTTGATTTCAATTCTAAGTACAGAAAACCTGAATTTGACAGGTATATGTATAGAAGAATTGTCATTGACTTTTATCTTTCTTCGTGGAAGAGTGGTATGGTCACTGGCATACAGATATCCTGGACGAGGGTTCAAATCCCCGCCGGTCCGATATCATAGTCTTTGGGCAGTTCCGCCTTGGGCTCTGATCCAGAGGTCGTTAAGAGAATCCAGACTTTAATGTATTAATAAATATGGCTTATTTGAAATATGAAAGAAACACGTTTAAATGTGCAAAATATTTATCATTAATCGAATGCCAAGTCCCAAACCTACCAATTAGCTACGATGGTGAAGATGGGTTGATTTCAATTCTAAGTACAGAAAACCTGAATTTGACAGGTATATGTATAGAAGAATTGTCATTGACTTTTATCTTTCTTCGTGGAAGAGTGGTATGGTCACTGGCATACAGATATCCTGGACGAGGGTTCAAATCCCCGCCGGTCCGATATCATAGTCTTTGGGCGGTTCCGCCTTGGGCTCTGATCCCGAGGTAGTTAAGAGAATCCAGACTTTAATGTATTAATATATATGGCTTATTTGAAATATGAAAGAAACACGTTTAAATGTGCAAAATATTTATCATTAATCGAATGCCAAGTCCCAAACCTACCAATTAGCTACGATGGTGAAGATGGGTTGATTTCAATTCTAAGTACAGAAAACCTGAATTTGACAGGTATATGTATAGAAGAATTGTCATTGACTTTTATCTTTCTTCAAGGAAGAGTGGTATGGTCACTGGTATAGGGATATCCTGGACGAGGGTTCAAATCCCCGCCGGTCTGATATCATAGTGTTTGGGCGGTTCCGCCTTGGGCTCTGATCCCGAGGTCGTTAAGAGAATCCAGACTTTATTATATTAATATATATGGCTTATTTGAAATATGAAAGAAACACGTTTAGATGTGCAAAATATTTATCATTAATCGAATGCCAAGTCCCAAGCCTACCAATTAGCTACGATGGTGAAGATGGGTTGATTTCAATTCTAAGTACAGAAAACCTGAATTTGACAGGTATATGTATAGAAGAATTGTCATTGACTTTTATCTTTCTTCGTGGAAGAGTGGTATGGTCACTGGCATACAGATATCCTGGACGAGGGTTCAAATCCCCGCCGGTCCGATATCATAGTCTTTGGGCAGTTCCGCCTTGGGCTCTGATCCAGAGGTCGTTAAGAGAATCCAGACTTTAATGTATTAATAAATATGGCTTATTTGAAATATGAAAGAAACACGTTTAAATGTGCAAAATATTTATCATTAATCGAATGCCAAGTCCCAAACCTACCAATTAGCTACGATGGTGAAGATGGGTTGATTTCAATTCTAAGTACAGAAAACCTGAATTTGACAGGTATATGTATAGAAGAATTGTCATTGACTTTTATCTTTCTTCGTGGAAGAGTGGTATGGTCACTGGCATACAGATATCCTGGACGAGGGTTCAAATCCCCGCCGGTCCGATATCATAGTCTTTGGGCGGTTCCGCCTTGGGCTCTGATCCCGAGGTCGTTAAGAGAATCCAGACTTTAATGTATTAATATATATGGCTTATTTGAAATATGAAAGAAACACGTTTAAATGTGCAAAATATTTATCATTATTCGAATGCCAAGTCCCAAACCTACCAATTAGCTACGATGGTGAAGATGGGTTGATTTCAATTCTAAGTACAGAAAACCTGAATTTGATAGGTATATGTATAGAAGAATTGTCATTAACTTTTATCTTTCTTCGTGGAAGAGTTGTATGGTCACTGGCATACAGATATCCTGGACGAGGGTTCAAATCCCCGCCGTTCAGATATCATAGTCTTTGGGCTGTTCCGCCTTGGACTCTAATCCCGAGGTCGTTAAGAGAATCCAGACTTTAATGTATTAATATATATGGCTTATTTGAAATATGAAAAAAACACGTTTAGTTGTACAAAATATTTATCATTAATCGAAAGCCAAGTCCCAAACCTACCAATTAGCTGCGATGGTGAAGATGGGTTGATTTCAATTCTAAGTACAGAAAACCTGAATTTGACAGGTATATGTATAGAAGAATTGTCATTGACTTTTATCTTTCTTCATGGAAGAGTGGTATGGTCACTGGCATACAGATATCCTGGACGAGGGTTCAAATCCCCGCCGGTCCGATATCATAGTCTTTGGGCTGTTCCGCCTTGGACTCTAATCCCGAGGTCGTTAAGAGAATCCAGACTTTAATGTATTAATATATATGGCTTATTTGAAATATGAAAAAAACACGTTTAGTTGTGCAAAATATTTATCATTAATCGAAAGCCAAGTCCCAAACATACCAATTACCTGCGATGGTGAAGATGGGTTGATTTCAATTCTAAGTACAGAAAACCTGAATTTGACAGGTATATGTATAGAAGAATTGTCATTGACTTTTATCTTTCTTCATGGAAGAGTGGTATGGTCACTGGCATACAGATATCCTGGACGAGGGTTCAAATCCCTGCCGGTCCGATATCATAGTCTTTGGGCAGTTCCGCCTTGGGCTCTAATCCCGAGGTCGTTAAGAGAATCCAGACTTTAATGTATTAATATATATGGCTTATTTGAAATATGAAAGAAACACGTTTAAATGTGCAAAATATTTATCATTAATCGAATGCCAAGTCCCAAACCTACCAATTAGCTACGATGGTGAAGATGGGTTGATTTCAATTCTAAGTACAGAAAACCTGAATTTGACAGGTATATGTATAGAAGAATTGTCATTGACTTTTATCTTTCTTCGTGGAAGAGTGGTATGGTCACTGGCATACAGATATACTGGACGAGGGTTCAAATCCCCGCCGGTCCGATATCATAGTCTTTGGGCGGTTCCGCCTTGGGCTCTCATCCCGAGGTCGTTAAGAGAATCTAGACTTTA
>NC_090725.1:52983446-52998446 GCF_036898095.1 Palaemon carinicauda | reverse complement strand
GGAATTTCGATAATCTTATATATTCTTGAGGATTCAAAACCAAATACAAGTTCCTAAGTATTTTGAAACTCGTGATAATTAAAAGTAGAATTGCCTATATGTAAACCGACCACGAAACTATTTCATAGCCACATTAAACTTTACGAGGGTAAATACTATTTAATGGTATGATGAGCTTAGTTCACGACAAGTTGACTCCAAGTTGAATGCATATACCAAGCTTCTTGAATTAATAGGTTTGAATAATCTTAATCTCTGGACTAATTACAGACCGGGGATACCAATATATATTTGGTAATATAAACAGATGCAATTACAGAAACTATTTAGTTTAGAGTCAAACATTTTTCGAACTGCAGATAGACAACCTTGGTTGCTTATAACTTCCAGATTCTGCCATTAGTATTGTATAATACGTAGAAAGACGAAGCAATTAAAGGTGATGACGATGTTTTCTAAAACTTTTTCCCAGTTTTTAATTTCTTGTATCATGAACACGTCATCTACGGAGGCACGCGATTTAAACATCATTCCAATTTGGAGTTTTTTAATTTTTGGCTTTTGTTTCAAACAAAGTATCTGGGCTTCGATTCATCAATAAGCTTGCTAAATTTGTACCACTTATACATATCACATTAAATGTGGCCATTCCTTTTACAATGACATGAAGTCAAATGTGCTTCCATCTTTTTATCATTAATAAAATGGAGAAAAATGTGTAACTGTTCTTCCTGTTAGTTAAGACACTTAGTCAGAGATCTTCGTTGCTCTTTTTATCATTAAATGGACAATATTATCCTTCAACCTCCTTTTCTATATTCATTTGTCCTAAACGATACCCATGGTGCTCTCAAAATTAAAGGTACTCTGGTTTCCTCGATACCAAACAGCCTTAAGCTCAGGTCACATTGTAGCAGCAAGGTTTTGACCTCTAGCACTAACCTTATAAACTTTTCGTTATTTAATGATTCGTTTATTCCAACTGAAGGGTTGGATATTCTTGTTCCGTGGGCATCCAATTGTGGAAACAGAGAGGAACTAGATGGGTGAAAGTAAGTGTCAAGTTATTATATTCTTTTCATTTATAAAATCTTTATCTGGGAAAGTGACAAGTTATTATTTTCTTTCCATTTACAAAATCTTTGATCTGTCCCATCCAATTGTGTTTTGATATATTGCTCCCATATTTTGGTATCCATTCACTTGCCTGTTTTAAATAATTCAAAGGCTCCTCTCCTACCTAGTTGGTAGATTTGCATCAACACCGTAGCAAGATGTATCTCCCTGTCTATCTAAGTTTGGGAACCTTTAGCAACAATTTCAAGGTAAAAATAAAAACCATTCTTCTTCTCTGATGGCTTTCTAATAGGCAACCATATATTCAGTTCTACCGCTGAAGATAGGCAACTCGAGGATTGATCAGTTTGTTGCCCAGTTATTCTTCTAATGTTGTGATTAGGAAGTTTCTGGTTTTCATAATTTTCTTTTTTTTTACGAATACATACAAATTTCCTCTTGTGTGTAACCTGCACTTCTAGTATATTCTTATTTCCAACAGGTTTAAAGCATACAAATGAGTAAATAGATAGGTATGAAAATACACACGTACAGACGAAAAAAAAAAAAAAAAAAAACACTACACACCAATAATTTATGAGTATCATCAGGGCATTCTTGCAAGGAAACCACAATCTTTATGTAATAACAGTGCATTCATGTACACAAAAATAAGAAAAAAATCTATTAAACAAAACAGTTTTTTTTTTTCAAATCAATATATGTTAGCTGTTGCCTCAACACAATGGGAGTGTGTCCAGACTCCAGACTCATACAAGAAGTCAATTATTAGTGCCCCTCTAAGGGAGGCCATCTTACACTACAGCAATTGGAAAGCTGATCATGAAGACCTGGAACGTTTGAGGTAGATGTTATGACAATGGATATCCCATAAACAAAATAGAGAAAACTATAAGAAAAAATGCATGAATTGCACACATACCCAAAACTCAATGAATAATTGCAAAAATATAATTATCTATCGTAGAACTAACAAAAGATGAGACAGATGTTATCAAACAACGGATATCCGAGAAACTAAATAGAGGAAATGATAAAAAAAAAAAAAACATGAATTATGCACATAAGCCCAAAACTCAAGATACAGGTCCAAAAATATAATTCTCTATCGTAAAACTGGCGAAAGAAAAGCCTATAGACAAGTAGATATCCTTAAGAGAAACATTTTCTTTGGAGTAAAATTAAACCACATATTTGAGGAAATCCTACGAGTACCTTTTATTAAAATCATTGCCCCCATAATACCAAAGGAAGCTATGGCTAAAGTAGTTTACAAATTCAGGTATTTAAAATTGGAGTGAAAATCCTTTGACCTAAGCTAATAAGGCACACTATGAAAACCTTCCAGAAAATAACACACATACATACACACACACACACACACACACTATATATATATATATATATATATATATGTATATATATATATATATATATATATATTGAAGATTAAAGTGGTTTTGTTAATGACTATTATATCACTTAATGTCACTATATAGAATTTCTTTGTTTTACAGTTAGTTGTGACAACAAACTTTGAATTCCATGTTTTTATGGCACGTGCATCAACAGAGTAACCACACAGCATGTTATTTGGACTGGTTTTTTTTTCTCTGTAGTTAAAGCAACTAGTCTAAAATCCACTCTCAGATTGGCGGATTGGTTGAGTGTATATCTTGGCATCCCAAGTACATTATATAGTAGCAGTCGTAAGCTAGATTAACATGGTGCTAAACTTTCTCTAGCAAATTCGGGTACACTGCTTAGATGTTGCTAGTTTAATTTTGCGTTGTTTGTAACAGCTTCTCTGTTGCGTTTGTTTACAAGTGAACTGCGCTGATTAGTAAGGGCCAAAAAGACCTCGCTTAACAGATGATGACTACCTGATAGTGTACTATATTCGCGTGTCTCTAAATGAGTAAACAGCAAAATAAAAAAAGTTATGAAGTTATAACTTGATTTTAAACCTTAAGAAGATGAAATCTGTTTCAAAAACACATTCTCCCCTATATTTACTTTCCATACAAACCAAAAACACAATATTCCAATAGGAATACAAATGTAAATTAAAAATTACCAGAGATAAATAAGAAAATAGTATTGATTTCCTTACTTTTCCAGAAACGTGTAGATTTAACTTAAAAATTCTAACAAGCTGCCCTTAAAAAATTGAATAAAAAACTACCATGTATCAGGATACCTTTTGAATTTGGGCCAAAAACCTGAAGGTGAGAAGCTGCCTCTTGTCCTTGTCATCGATTTTTTCCCTGATAGAAGAGAGTAATTAGTCAACTATCAAAAAGAATACCATAAAAACCGGTAGGATACGACAAGATAACTTTCTCTCCTCTCTCTCTCTCTCTCTCTCTCTCTCTCTCTCTCTCTCGGTCGACAGAATTCTATTTCCACAAGTACTTGTAGATATTTACTTTCCTTTGCGAGGTCTCATGCTGATCCTGGTAGGCCTAACGATGGCATTAAGCTAAGACGATGATATATTCACGATTCCAGCTTCTCAAAGGAATGGGAAACGAGAATATCCCTCCGGCCAATTATTCTTTTCAATACCTTTTTATTCATAAGACTGATTGATGTGATTTTTTATGGCACGAAGCGATATTTCCGTTTCGATCATTATGGATAATAATGGTTCGGAAATTGAATTTCTACATTGTTTTCGTTCATGATTTTCCGATACCAGTTTTTATTTACTTATTGCCGATTTTTGCTTAGCCCTTTTAAAGTTTAAAGGCTGTCATTAATGACAGAGGCAAGGGACAGTGACATTGCCCTAGCGAGCAGGCCAATGCCCTAGAGACTGACTATATATACATATGATTAGCGCCCAACCCCTATCTCCAAACAAGCTAGGACCAAGGAGGGCCAGGCAATAGCTGCAGGTGACTCTAGCAAACTCCCATTCTTAGCTCACAAGGATGGTGAGGTTGCAACAACCAAGCAAACTAACGAGTCTGAGCGGGATTTGAACTCCAGTCTGGCGTTCAGCAGTCAAGGAGGTTACCAATTGGCCACCACAACCACAAACATTTATAGATGGATTTATATATATACATATATTGTAAAATCTGGATAGACGGAGATTTACTGTAAGTGTCATTACTAGCAAATTTGCAGATCTATAATATACGGAAATTACGGAAATCTTGGATCAGGGAGGGGGTCGAAGGTTCAGCTTGCTCAAGAGTTCACCAAGTCAAGGCAGTGTATCCGGTAGAATCTTACTTTTCTGTACAGTGCTTCGCAAGAGTGAACTAATAATCTGCATTAAACTCCGAGAAAAAAAAAACAGTAATTGGCACCTCAAGTATAACGTTCATCTGTTATCTATTTAGATGTAAAAACAAATCTTTTTGGCAATATGATAGTAGAAGGTGATTTCCCAATGCAGAATATATTATATATGTCAGGTCATAAGAAAAGATATGCGGAGAGACAATTCCAATATTTTTTTTAAATTGTTTTGTTTTACATACAGATCAATTTCAAGAACAGCACCAAATCGCACCTCTTGTGAAATATCATCAAATTGGATAATTACCGTAATATCTGAATAGCAATTCCCTTTTGAATGAAATGCCCTACAAAGGGAAATACGATAGGCAAAGTTATAAAATATATTGTTGATAAAACATTCTTTTATTATGTAATATTAGGATGGTTTCTTTGATAAAATGTGGCAAAAGAATGATGAAGTCAATGGTCTATGAGTTATTCATCCATCACCTGCCGGATCATGGAGGAATTCTGAAGATTATCAGACCTAAAATCAACAAAGAAATTGAATTATCAGTGGCATCTGGTTTACAGGTTCTTTTAATTTTCAGTTTTGTCTGCATTAATTCGGCCTTATTCAAGCACAGACTCATTCTCTTAAACCAGCTTTAGCTAACAATACCATCTTTATCTCGAGTTACTTTAAAAGCCATCTAAGAATCTGAAGAAATAATGGAAATTTAATCTAAAGAAATAACTACAATCCGATATTTGTTTTTTAATAGTCTTAGACCAAAATGGAACTGAAAAAGCAATGATAATTAATCTATATGAAAAAAACTACTTACAAGATACATCTCTCTCACTCTCTCTCTCTCTCTCTCTCTCTCTCTCTTATATATATATATATATATACACATATATATATATATATTTATTTATATATATATACTTATATATATATATATATATGCATACATACATACATATATATATATATATATATATGTATGTATATATATAAGTATATATATAAATATATATATATATGTATATATATACACATATATATATATACATATATATATATATATATATACATATATATACAGTATGTATATATATATATATATATATATATTACGTATATATATTTATATATATAATAATAATAATAATATAAATAATAATAATAATAATAATAATAATAATAATAATAATAATAATAATAATAATAATAATTTCCAGGAAAAGAAAGATGCATTCTATGAAAGCAAAACATAACGATTCCTTCACGGAAGTATAATATTGTTTGGATAGAGCCACGGACTCTTATGTTCTTATGTTTTATACCATTATCTCTTCATCTGGCCAATTATCCTGGCTACTCTTGATGACTTAAAACCCAACCCTAATTCGCTCATATATCTGAGTGGGCCATTAGATTCCCTCCAAAATCCCTTCAGATGATGTATTGCAATGATAAATCTCCCGACACATCAAATAATCTCACTAATTAGTCATCATTAACGCAGTGTGGTAGTCATCTGGCTCACTGTAGAAGTTAAACTAGAGTGCGACGGATATTCATCCTCCTCGGATTCGAAACGCAGCTCAGGAGAGCAAATGACGATCTAATCTGTCTGGAACAGAATTCATTGATGTCCCAAGTTATTTCTTCATCTCACACTCTCTCAACAAATAATGCATGAGAGACATTAATAGAAATAATTTACTCTAAGTTATACGGTAAGTAAATATTATTATTATTATTATTATTATTATTATTATTATTATTATTATTATTATTATTATTATTATAATTATTATTATTATCATAACTTTTAATGACATGGTCACCTATCCATAAAGATCCATTATCCATCTTAAGTAGTGAGTGGGGTATATAATCAGATTTTGTGGTTTGTACTAGAGAGAGAGAGAGAGAGAGAGAGAGAGAGAGAGAGAGAGAGACTTGAGTGGCAAAACTTCAAACTTTATACCTGGACGAAAAAATTCTAACCACATTCAGAAACTCTCTCTCTCTCTCTCTCTCTCTCTCTCTCTCTCTCTCTCTCTCTCTCTCCAAGATGATTTGGAAAAAAATATTGAATAAATGAGAGTCTTTCATAAAGATAATATCACCGGCATCCCTGAAGAGGTGGCTAATCCATAACGCTGTTCTTTTAGCTTTCCATTGAGCTCAAAGATTCTAGCAACTCAAATTCAAGTTGTTTTAGCAGCTTAAATTTAAGTCGTAATGGGATTTGATTGGATTGCGACAAAGTAAAATCTTCACCAATAAGAAACTAATAATTCAATGGGAGTTGGGTGGTGGTAAATTAATTGATAAAATTCCATTTGGCGACACATTAATAGGGCGACTGATGCTTAAAGATTCTTTAACATTTCATCCTTTAACTATTTTTTTTTCTTCAGGTGAAAACTGCACAAGTCCCTACTACTATATTTATCCCTTACCTATTGGACTGGGGATAAGCTCCCTGTTCAATAAAACGTTCAGAGTATTAGCCACATTATGTAATCAAAATAAGTGCTCATCAGAAAGACGTCACTCACATTCTTCCCCGTCATTGATATAGAGGCTTTTCCTCTAAAATAAACCTTTCACACATCTATCCAACCTTTGGTTGTTATTATTATTATTATTATTATTATTATTATTATTATTATTATTATTATTATTATTATTATTATTATTACGAGCTAAGCTACTACCCTAGTTGGAAAAGTAAGATGCTATATGCCCAAGGAGTCCAACAAGCCAAAATAGCCCAGTGAGGGAAGTAATCAAGGAAATAAATAAACTAAAAAAGAAGTATTGCACAGTTAAATAAAATATTTTAAGAACAGTAACATCAAATTATTTTTTCATATATAAACTATAAAAAAATAGAAACTAAAAAACAAGGCCAGACTATTCGGTATATGTGCGGGCAAAGGAAAAATGGTCCGTAACTAGAGAGAGGGATCCAATGCATTACCCTCCAGTAACCCTCTAGACCTTCCTCTCCACTAGTGTCCTGATTATTCTGAGCTATTATTACTAACCACTTTTTTATTAATCTACTCTTTTAATTTCTTTTAAAATGGCATAAAACCTTCATAACCTCTGATTTTTAATAAAGATTATATATATATATATATATATATATATATATATATATATATATATACTGCATATATATATGAAATATAATATATATGTGTATATATACACACACGCACGCACACACACACACACACACATATATATATATATATATATATATGAAATATAATATATATATGTGTATATATTCACACATACGCGCGCACACACACACACACATATATATATATATATATATATATATATGTATGTATATATATACACACACGCACACACACATACACACACACACACACACACAATATTATATATATATATATAAATATATATATATATATATATATATATATATGAAATATAATATATATGTATATATGTACACACACTCGCACACACATACATATATATATATATATATATATATATATATATATATATATATATATATATATACATATTATATTATATATGTATATATATATATACATATATATATATATATATATATATATATACATATATATATATTATATATATATATTATATACATATATATATATATATATATATATATATATATGCATGTGTGTATGTGTGCTTGTATATATATTGTCAGTAACATACACTTTAATCTTATGTTTCCTTTTATCAAATAGTCGAAAACAAAAACGATTTTACTATATGGAAATCTTTTGAGTTTGGGATACTATTATAAAATTCTTGATATGAAGAGTGTTTCTACCCTATTCTTGTGAACTAGAAAAAAGGGTCTTTTACACTATCAATCAAGCTGTCAACAAAAGATGAAGCATAATGCAACTCTTATCTTATTTATATCTACCATATCCATTTATTTATACACCTATCGAAATCAAATTATCTCCATCATGGCAGTCGATCACTGAGTTCGCAAAACTTGGTCATGCATGAAAAATCTGTCACTAACAGACCTATCTGACTCATTTATTTCAAACATTGAGTTACGAAACGTGTATAATATCAATGTCACCATTTTGTATTTAACACGTGTCTTGGCTTGCGTGCGTGTGTTTTAGCTATCTATCTTAAGAACAGATAACTCAAATATCCTCTTTGTATCAATACCTAATAAAATTGTCTCGCGTGTACGTGTGTGAGGTGCACGGAGGGGAGCAATGATAGGTTCCGCTAATTTCTGTATTACTTATTTCCTTTGTCTTTCATAGACCCACAAAAAGGGACAGACGGAAGAAGTGAACAAAGCAAGCTGGTTTACAATAATTTTAGACCATCTAGGGAATTACCTTCAACAAATTTAATGAGATCATGAATGAGCTTCCGCTTAACTAACTAACTAACTACCTAACGACAGTAGCTGAATGAGTACCTTGATAAATGAATAAATATCATTATGTATAGATTGTACAATGAATGATGCTAACTTTAGACGAAGAATCCATTATGTTTCAATATGTGCTTTTGATTAAGCCCATAAATCACCAGGCTATTCAGCACCGTCTCAGTATTCCTATTTTTATTAAAGGAATTGGAATGATTTTAATAACATCCTATGATATTATGTAAGCATATGGCTTTTTTTTTTTTTTTTACAAAGGTCCTTACGATTATTTTGGGACTGATGTTTTTATTGATATACGTAGTAACAATTAGCCAATGCGTACCGAGGTTGGGTATATAAAGGTTAGTTTGAGATAACTGAGGACACAACTCCCGGGATGCTTAGCAATACCAAAGTCTTGCGAAGGTAAATAATAGTTGATTTTCCTTTAGGCTTTGACATCTCTGATCTCTGATCTCTGAGATAATAAAAGTCCTTGATTTGATTGAGTTAAATTGTTTTCAAGGAACTAAAATGTTAATAACTGACCAAACTTGGTGTAATTTTGTGTTTGAATTACTTTAATGAAAAGAAGTTTCAAGAACTATATATAATTAATGTATAATTGATATATAGTCAACCAGTCTTACTATTCAGTAGCTTAAACCTTAACGTAACTTGCTGTTATGAAATGAAGTGTTATTAGATTATTTGATAAAAACCAACTGCATAATTTAAACCCGTGCTCTGCACGTAGTAACACATCAGCGTCTTTTGATTTTCTTTAATAGAAAACGGTACCTTTTTTATTTCTCATTTTTCAGCAAATGTGAGTGTGTATTGAAACGTTAATTATGTGATATGCAATCTATTAAATGAAAATACTGTCTCATACTGCTTTATATGTACAAAGTGATACATTTGTAAGAACTGTATATTCTATTTAAATTTTTAGCAAAATTAAATTTTTATGGAAACGATCTGTATCATTCAATGATTTGATAAGATTTTTTCTGGTCAGCTAAAACTATTCAAGCCATAAACCTAAAAAAAAGTTTAAGTTAGATTTACATTCTGAACTTGTAAAACAAAAAACGTAACAGTAAGAACAAACATAGTGAGAAACACTGAATATTTCTGTTTAAAAAGTTTTTCGTTTAATTTCATGTTGTGGAAATTTAATACACAGACTTCTTACAATTCAAATACAGCTCTACGTTATCATATGAACTAAAATAAAGGAAATATAACAGCGTATCTCGTATTGCTTTTGGAACAACGAAATTGTCTGGTTTTCGAAAAAAGAGATGAGGATTTCTACAGAATATTTTTTTTTTTCACAAGTGACATCAGCTGCCTTGGAAAAGTGTACGGTAACCCAACCCAACACGTCCTAGTGAAAAATGAATAGTTGGCACCGCCTACACGTTAGAAAAAAAAATAGTTTTAATGAGTAACATGACTCGCCAGTCTCAATAGCTCTATGGCAGCATCATTATTTGGTAGCCATTGAGTGTCACTCCGGCACCCATAGCCTGTTTCCTCCATGCCTTTTATTTTATCATTTCCAGTCCTTCAATGGTTTCTTTACTTCTTTGGCGAAGAGTTCTTTTCTTAGATACTTGTAAGATTAGATAAGTTAACACTTTCTTTCCATTGAGAAACCTTCGAGGTCTTCATCAGTGTCTGCTATTTCTTATTAGTGTCCATAATCTAAGCTTACTCATCTACTGACATTAGGTATTTCGCTATTCACATACAACAATTTTCTTATCAATAGGGCATTTTATGTCTAATAACATTTCAATACTATATGCATAAGTCTTCATCTAAATATGTTGAATGGTATTGATGGTAAAAAAGAATTGATATTCTCTAATTTCAGTATATCTTTTATACCAAATCAGTCTCGTATCCTTCCACATATTCAAACATACTTTGCTACCAAAATAAACAAGATTAACGAAGTATCTTTTATAAAATATAACTTAACTTACTACAAAATAGATTATAAAGTAGGTTTGCCCTGGTCTGGATATGCCAATTATAACTTTTCATATTACTCTCAAACTTCCTTACACAACTTTTACGTATCACAAAACTTGATATACTCCACATGTTCAACATCTAAATGTTGACCCACCATATTTTTTTTGCCATGAAAATCTAGTTATCTTACCCAAGAAACGTTATATGTCTATAATTCTTATGAATACTTATATATATATATATATATATATATATATATATATATATATATATATATATATATATAGATATATACACACACCACATTTATTTTATATATATATATATATATATATATATATATATATATATATATATATATATATATATATATATATTAATATATTCATATATATATATATATATATATATATATATATATATATATATATATATATATATATATATATATATGTATACATACATATATATATATATATATATATATATATATATATATATATGTATACATATATACATATATATATATTTATATATATATATATATATATATATATATATACATATATATATATATATATATCATATAAATGTAAGGTTGTGATAACAATCCATGAACACATATAAAACTAGATAATTTTCTAACCTCAAAGTATGTTATACTACACATACACATGCAAAAACACATGTATGATTTATCTTCAAAAATGCCCATATAACGTCTCTGTCCTATATTCAAATATAATAATTAGCTTCAATAACAGTCTTTTGAACTAGAATGTTTTCCCTTTGAGTTAATTTCCTTATCAGAAAAGCACCTCAGGTCATGTCTAATTCAACGGCGGTTTCAACAGATAACAGCAAAAAGAATTTCCGATACTGATAAGCAATTAAAATTTCATTAGCGAGAGAGCTCCAGATTCCCGGTAGAGATAAGTTCTGATTCTTTGGAGAAGAGGAAATTCTTGGTTCGTTTATCAGAGCTATTGGTAAGATGTCTAACGTTTTCTAATTAGTTTTGGATTCTATTAATATTGAGGTTTAACCATATCATGTATTATTATTATTATTATTATTGTTATTATTATTATTATTATTATTATTATTATTATTATTATTATTATTATTATTATTATTATTATTATTATTATTATTATTATTATTATTATTATTATTATTCTATCTTATTTCTCTTCCTCGTGTTTTTTATTTTTTTTTTAAAGTTGATATTATTTATATATAAAAGGTCTAATTCAGTATTGTTACATATCCTAAAATATTTCATTTTTATTATTTATTACTTCTCTTTTAGCTTATCTATTTCCTTATTTCCTTTCTTCACTGGGTTATTTTTCCCTGTTGGAGCCCTTGGGCTTATAGCATCCTGCTTTTAAAACTATGGTTGTAGCTTGCCTTTTGATAATAATAATAATAATAATAATAATAATAATAATAATAATAGTTGACCCATGCCGTAAAATGAGCGAATTGAACAATGCTGATTTTCAAAGAAATAGGTTATCCTTATATTTTCACTGCCTTTTTGTCAAATTTTAATGAGCCGGTGTAGCACTGGGTAGGTAAATCACAGGGCAAAGGTACAAAATTAAAAAATCAGAGGTTTGGTTTACCAGGAAAATTCCAAGTTCGTAAATGGTGCAAATCATTCATGTGACTTGAATTGTCAATAAAAACCAATATGGGAATGTGTAAAGGGATTATTGAACTTACTCTCCTTTAAATGAATGAATTGTTGATGTTGAAAGCAAAGAAAAAATCTTGATACTGCTCAGATAAACTGCTGGGTATAGCACACATGGCATATGGGGGATAAAGGGAAAATTGGTAAAAAAAAAAAATAATAATAATCTTTTGATCTGGTTCATTCATTTGGAAAAGATGGACAATAGTAGGTTAGTGAATTGGGTGCACGACCCGGAGGATATAGGCAATGGGACGAAGAAGGTTCATAAATGCTAGTATGGATGATGGGAAAAATATATTGGAAATGGAGTGCCTGTATAACAAGAAGGGGTCAATGAGTTGAGGATCAAGGGTGAAAGGTGCCAGCTAATGAGGTTTCTGAGTATATGTATAAAGTGACTGGTCTCGTGGAAGTTGCCTACAAAGGAATTATAACCTGATTTAGCAAGTGAAGAAAGAGTGTGGCCATGATAATTTTCTGCAAAAACCCCATGTTAGAAGGAAGGTTAAAGCAGCGTTTTCTAAATATATAAATAAATAAATAAATAAATATATACATATATATACACATAGAGTATATATATATATATATATATATATATATATATATATATATATATATATATATATATACAGTACATATATATATATATATATATATATATATATATATATATATATATATATATATATATATATATATACATAGATAGATATATAGATAGATAAATAGATAGATAGATAAATATAGATACATTACTCGACGGATTTTGACGTAGTTTTCACCATAGGTAGATGGCAGTTCAAGGACGACCCATTAAATTTTGGAAATGATCAAGATCCAGATTCGCAGTTTTTTTCGCAATTTCAAAAATAACGTCAAATCAAATTGACGGATTTTGACGAAACTTCCACAACCGATAAATCTTATGTCTTAGACAACTACAATAAATTCTGTTATTGATCCAGATCCGGATTCTGGATCATATGCAAATGCAATGTCTTTCTTTTTGTGTCAACGTCACCCTCTGGCGGAATTCAGAAATTTCTGATTAATCTCTCTCTCTCTCTCTCTCTCTCTCTCCTCTCTCTCTCTCCTCTCTCTCTCTCTCTCTCTCTCTCTCTCTTAGTGTCTTAATGGTTCCTTGAAGCTCATGTTATACCTATGTTTTGGAGTACCATGCACTTTGAAAAAGAAAAAGGAAGAAGTAATTATTGTTTTCTTACGTAAAGGTAGTTTGGAAAGTAAGCCTTGAAGTTGGACAAAACTTTACTAAATGGAAAAATAAAGTATATTCTTAAGTAAATTTCTTGATAATACAGTTGATCAATTTATCATAATAACAAAAAAATGCTAAACCGATATTTTCTACTACTATAATCTAATGAAATACTTCGCCCATTCTATTTTCAAGCAATACTTTTTGGGCATTTTCATTTTTCGACTCAATTGAGAGACCCTTTTCCCCCTAATTCAGCTATTTGCATTAATCATTTATTCAGTTTTTTTTTCTGAAATATATAAACAAAGTTCATGATCCTCAGAGGAAGAAGAAGGAATTCATTCATTCTCATATTAATAAGGTACGTTACAAAAATTAAAGTCTCTGAGGTACGTCATTACTTTTCTGGCAATAAAAATATTCAAATTCGAACCATAAGACATATTATATGTAATCCGATTTACTTTTAAACCATGGAACCTCAAGTGATATTCAGATATTAAGTAAAGTAAAAACTAATTATAGTTTTTTTTTAAATTCATGTACTCACCTTATATCAATTTTCCTTTATACCCCGATCAAATGACGTTCAGCCAGATCCCAGAGATTATTCCGTGCCTGGAAAAAAAAGAAGGAAATAATAATGACGGAAGAATTCGTGCAAAAATGTATAATCCTTCCATCACCTACGAGAAAGATCAAAATCATTAATTCAATTTCAATTATAATTTAGAAAAAATTAGTTTTCTAAAAATTAGTGAGAAGACCTTTGCCCCCACGCTTCAGTGAATCTTTCAGACAACCATCCTCCCTCTAATATTCTGTATCTCTCGTGATACTTGTGTTTAGTGCCAACTAAACACATCATGTAAAGAAAAAATATTCAAGGCTTATTTTCTTAACGTAAATGCGGCGATATATAATCCTAAAAAACTAATATTGTAAATTTCTGCAGCATGAGAATCTCTTCAACTTATTTATATATATATATGTGGATTTATGAGACTATAATTTTGTATAATCGTATAGCAAAAATTACAGTAAAACTTTTCTTTTCAAGGAGTAGAAACTATGTAGTGACTTTCCCTATACAATTCATAATCAGAACATTTTACAATGAATGAGGTTATAGAAGTGATTCAACGATATTATATTGGTTTTAATAAGGAAAGGTAGACAAGATAGCAATTGTCAGAGGGTGCTGGAAATTTACGTAACCTTCCATGAACTGCAATTATGTTGCTAAGGTATTTTAGTTGATAGATAACTAACTTTATTAGCAATAAAACACCTTGCTATGAATAAAAAGCATAGAGACATAT
>NC_090725.1:52973446-52978446 GCF_036898095.1 Palaemon carinicauda | reverse complement strand
GGTACATAAGAGAGGCACACCCAGGCTTTCGAAAAAGGGGGATAATTTATGCCTTAGGATTCCTGTGAACCTCAGTCTTTTCTATTGCAGCAATGCCTAATATTTCCTCCCTCCATGGAAGAAATTTAGATGGGGTTTGGCATCTATCATCATTTCACTATTATTTCGATTCAATTTATAAAGCATGAACTAGTCTACGATACTTACCACAGTGGGAGATATCTTGAGAGATTAGTGAGCCCACTTTTTTTTTTTTTGCGTATTTTAAAATATCTCCTCTCACCTCTGATGAACAAAATTACCTACATTGGTAGTTTAGGGTTTTCAGGGTAAGCCTATCTACTTCCCAATGATTTACCTTCTTTCTCCAGTCGCCTGGCTGGTATATATCCGAGCCATTGGCCCTGATTTGCATATAGTACCCTTAAAAATCATATTTTCCATTTGAATGTTCATGATGTCACATCTTGCTTCAAATGCTTCCTCGTGATTTCAAAAGATACACAAGCATCCTGTTTCTAACGCTGATCATCCAATGCACTTAAATCTCAACTATTCTGACATATGATTTAAATATCTTACACACTATTTCTAAATCTGTTTCCAATGGATTTGCATAGTATGAATGTTTATTCATATAATATATTTAATTGAATTAGTAATTATTTTGTTTTATTCCTCGAATTATTTCCTGCAAGGTAAATCTCAAATCCCACCCCAGTTGCTCTATTTTCAAGAGATATTTCCTGTGCCTTTACGGGATGTAACATCTTCATCATTATTTGTCAAGAAAATTAAATTTCTACCTTAGTGCCAAAGGTAGTTATCTGTGCCAAGGAATCTTCAGAGGGTTCAGAGTACTATTATTTTTTTACCGAAGTATGAAAATACTGAAAGGATGCCATTAGACTTTTATGAGAGTAATTTATTCACCAATGATCCCAAGGAGCGTCAAGTGCATTTTAACCCCCATGGTGGAACTGAGACCATGGCATGAATGCAATCATCCCCCTCTTATCCTCTAAGCATGTAAACCAGACAGAATGTTGAGTCCTCACACTGAAAACTGCTTAACTATTATAATTCATTTTCAAGTCCGAATATAAAAGATCGATATGTACAGTATATGCTCTTTATATAGTTACCAGTATAAGAAACTTTTAGACAACTTTTTGGTCCTGAGACTATTGAGTGATTGACAAGACCACCATAACTGGTACTACTGGGTTTAGAAATAAATCATGATCTCAGTAATGTTATCCCTTCTGAAAACAAATAAATAAAGAAAAAAAGGACAAAGGCAGTAGGAAGACGGGATATGAGGAGTTGGACTGCAAGAAGCGAAAAAAGATGATAAAATAAGGCAGAGGTTGAAGCAACAAAAAAGAAAATACAAAGAAAAACTTTAAGTTTAATTTGGGGAAAAGTATTCATTGTCTCTGAGAGCTCTTTTGCTCAACATTCTCTCATTAGAGAATCATGATTTCCAAATATGTTATACTCATCACCATTACTACGGGTACAATTCCTTGCTCTTACTTTATCATCCTGCCAAATCCTATTGACATTGTTTTCAATACGAGAATGGTTCTATTTCCATCATATACAATTGAATGTGTCTCTTATCAATTGACCTCCACTAAGTCTGAGATGTGCAGTGCCAATTTAAGTATTCTCTTAATCAGCAAAACTCCCCTGAAGATTAAATACTATATACTTATATATTAATTTTAATGTTATTACTGTCCTTAAAATATTTAATTTTTTCTTGGTTCCTCTCCTCACTGGTCTATTTTCCCCTGTTGGGGCCCCTGGCCTTATACCATTATGCTTTTCAAATTAGTGCTACTGCTTAGCAAGTAATAATAATAATAATAATAATAATAATAATAATAATAATAATAATAATAATAATAATAATAATAATAATAATAATAATAATAATATCTGGCATTTATAAATACTTTTTATCTAGATCCCTATATAAGTAACACATAAAAGTAGTTATGGCGCTATGGACCTGACGAGTAGTCTTCATATAGCTAATATATCCCAGGATACTGACTGCCTCTATTTTCATAAGCTTCCCTTTATTCACTCTACTTTCTTGCCATCCCTTATGTTTAATAATTGACTGAGTACGGAAAGCATGTAAGACAAAAAAGAAAAAAAAAAATCGTGAGTTTTCATCCATCGATGAGAGTATTTTGAACCAAAATTAGAAGAGAAGTTGGGTCATATACTCATGCAAAAGAGGATGTATCTAATCAACTAAACATAGCTAATTAAGAATATTGCTGGTGTAGCCAATAGTTTTAGCATTCTAGAATCTATGTAAACGTCATATAGATTGTCTGAGCAGAGATCTAGTAGTGACTCTACCTGTACGATTTTCCCCATTGGGCATCCTTTGAAATACCGTGTTGCTTTGAAGTTATGTGGCTTTTATTGCCAAAAAAAAAAAAAAAAAACACGAAGTAAAAGTGAGTATTATATCTATATATCTATATCATGTGAATCGTACGCCAACAGTCTAGCATGTTTGAAATTTAATTGATACTATGAGCCTTTCCAAATGTTAAAAGGCTGACGTGATCTTATATTTGATACAGTGGATTGCCAAGTCATGAAAGTTCAAAAGAAATCTTTCCAATAGAGAAAGCTGTCTCTGTAATACTATATATAGTAATTGCAAATCGTAACTGTAATTGTATTTCCCTATGAAATTTCATCTACCCGAGTAAAAGGCAAAGATTATGTATTTCTTGCTCTTATTTTTAAGCCCTGGGGACGGGAGATGGGGGAAAGCAATAAAGACTTTGTTACCTGATATTCTAGTTTCTATATTGAACTTTCAACAATTAACACGAGAAATTAAAACGCACATCAAAATCACCAGTCTATTATACAAAAGCATACAGATTATCACCATAATCTTTATTATGATAAAGACATCCTTCGTTTACAAGTCTTAGAAGTAAAACGCCTTCGATGATTATTAAAATCATCTGCCAGCATATCCTTACTCCAATACGAGACCTGACGCGCAATGATAGAGGTGAATGAGCATGCCATCATAGAATATATATCCTGCATAATTACTCTATGATTCATATCCATATTAATTCCAATATATTCGAAAGATTTTGGAGCAAGTCAAATCTTTAAAATAGGCCTTGGGGATAACTTTAAAAAGAAACTCGAATGATTCCTTTTAAAAGAAAAAAATCTCAAATTACATAAATCATAAAGACTGTATAAGCTTTTTAAACCACCCGTACATATATGCGTGTGTGTATACACACATACACACACATATATATATATATATATATATATGTGTGTGTGTGTCTGTGTGCGTGTGTGTGTATGTTTGTGCGTGTGGTGTTTATGCATGATTGTGTGTAGGTGTGTGTGTGTGCGCATGGGTATTTTATAGTAGTAAATGTAAATGCAAAGACATGTTTTCATAAATTTCCTTAATTTTTAATAAGAATTAATACGGAATTGGAAAATTAAATAAACACAAGGAAAAGCTTTCTCTCTGAAAAAGTCTTCGTATCTCTTTTCCCTTTCCCAAAATCTTATCAACAACGAATTTCTCTAAAAAGATAGCCCATCCATCCTGCCTCTCCTCTCACCTGTTTCATCCGAAACTCATCCATTTCATAATAGATCCTTCTTAAACTTCTCTCGAACTGAATTCCTACTCCTCCAGTCCCTGGAGCTCTGCAATCAGCTTCCTAATTGAATCCTCAATAGCAATGCAAACATTTTCCATATTTTGATTAAACCTTTCTCCCTCCTTTTTTCGGGATTTCTCAGTTGTTTACGCTGCATTGGTTACATCGATGAAATATCTTCAACACACGAATCTCGTGAAAGTGTTTCGAACTTTTTAGGGTAACGCTTAGCAGATTTAATTTCATATTTAAAGGGAGATCATAAAAGAAATTTATATATATATATATATATATATATATATATATATATATGTATATATATATATATATATATATATATATATATATATATATATATATATATATATATATATAAACACACAAAGGGATTGCGTATCTCCAGGATCAGCAAACCTGTATTTCTCAGGACTACCCATACTAGGTTGCTTTGCTCTGGGTGATCAAACTAAAGTCTCCTACCATCACTAATCTGCAATGACCAGCAAGCTCGTGTAAATTGGCCAAACTTCAGATATGAATAAAACAACTGTGTCTCGACCCCTGGCCACTGGTAGCAGTTGAATAACTGCGTAAGGTGGCTGGCAGATACATCCCACTGCTAGGGGTGCTAAATATATCTAGTCTAGCATAGGGCTCCTTTGGAAAATGAATCTAGCAACATATATCATCAGGTCCCTGTTTAGGAAAGAAGATCTTGCTGTGTCATTAGAAGAGCTGAAAGACATAAGTTGGGCTACATTAGGATTGAGTGAAATTAAAAGAAATGGGGAATCATTTATAGACTTATAAAAGGGGCATGATTTTGCTTCAGAGGATATGGAAGGAACAAAGAAAATGAAGTGGCTTTTCTTATTAATGAGAATCTTGTAAGTAACATGGAAGACTTTTGTAGTCGAACTAAATAAGAAGTATAACCAGATCATTCAAATGTATGCACCAACAACATCACATACAGAAGAAGAAACAGACACATTTCATTTTGTACTCAATTTAGGTTTTGAGTGATTCCAAAGATAAAATACGTCAAGCGCAGAGAGAAAAATCAGCAGCAGGTAAATTTGAAGTAGGCACAAGAAATGATAGAGGAGACACGCTTGTAGATTTGCTTAAAGAAAAAATCCTAAAATCCTGAAAACTTTTTTTTTCTTTTTTTTTTAAAGGAATATAGAAAATGGCCATGCAGAAGCCCAAATGGAGAAACAAAAAATTAAATAAATTCTAATCTCAGTGGAAACGTTAATTTAGTTAAAGATGCAACACTGTAATCTGTAATATTTTTTCAGTCAACTTCCTGCC
>NC_090725.1:52958753-52962946 GCF_036898095.1 Palaemon carinicauda | reverse complement strand
ATATATATATATATAAATGAATAAACTAACCATATTAGATATTTTATGACCAGTAACGACAATCACAAACATCTATATTATATAACTATGAAGCTAAAAAAAGCATTGCGGCAAATTTAAACATCTGAAGTTCCACCAATTCATCCACCAGATTAGGAAGATTTGGGAATAAAAAATCTAGAATACTGTGTAGTTTTAAGCCTCCTGATAGAGAATACACGACAGTTAAAATTTTAAGCATACCTAGTACTGCGTACTGGATGGTACAGCCTGGGAAGATCTGAATACAAAGGATGGTCAGAATTATGCAAATTCTTATGAAACAGGCTCAAAGAACTAACTGAACAACAGTGCAAGAGATTAATATACTGATTAGGAATACCAGATTTAATAGACTACAAATATTCTTAAAAGAAAAAAAAAAGTAAGATGAGAGTCTACAGGGTAGAGTGATCTCCAAAAATCTTAACAGACTTTCTGAAATAGCTATTTTTTGTGTAATTGGAGAAGAAAGAGACCGAATATGCTTCTCAAAAACATCATTAACATTAAGAATCAGAACTAGAATCTCAAATGAGCTTTATATTGTACCAACCGTGTGTCACACAATTGTACATAATTATTTTGTATATATTATGCTTGTATCTGCGCTCTTCCCTCGCACTAAAAAGAACCGGAATGATCATGTCTCCGTTTTGCTCTGTAGCATTGTCTGTCTCTTGAACAGGTCATGTCCTGTTGCCTTGAGGTTTTTGTATATAAAGAAGAGTGTTCCTTAATAAATAACTCAGTCGTTTCCAATCTGCCTTTGAGTTCACAACTCCTCTCTCGGCCCGTCACATTGGTGACCCCGGAAGTCGACTCGCTCCCACTGCCTTCCACCCCCCACCTCCCTCGCCCCTCCATCGTTGGTAATATGACGGAGGCGGACTCTACCCCAGCAGTTGGCACTGCGGCCGCTCCATTGAAACTTTCACCGTTGGCTAGCGGAGAAGCGTTCTGCTTGGTTTCAACGCGCTGAAGTCCACTTTCGTATCAGGGGTGTGACTCGCTCAACCACCAAAGCGGATTATGTTCTCGCGGCGATACCCAAAGGACACCTTCCCAGAAATATCCGACTGGCTTTGTGAACAAGGAGACACCCCAATAACGTATGACGTCCTCAAATCATACCTTCTGCAGCAGTACTCGCCGTCGCCAGCCGCCCGTATAGCAAAGCTTTTTTCAGCTCTCGCAACAACCGTTGGGGGACCAAAGGGCTTCGCTTGCCCTCAGGGAAATGACCAGTATCGCTCGCCTTCAACCTGCCGCAGACGGCTCTCCTCGTGAGGTGAACCTACTCCGTGCCCTTTGGAAACGCCGTTTACCTGAACTGTGCGCGCTGCCTTACCCGATGTCGATAGCTTACCCATAAAGGACTTGATGACCAAAGCCGACGCCCTTATGGACAGCCACTTCAAGACCTCCATCAACGCCTCCACCCCTGACGACGAGGATGCCTATTCAATGTCAGCCGAAGCTGACATGAATGCCGTAGGACATACACGCCTACCCCGTGACGTACCGAAGCGGCGACAAAGCCGCCCACCAGCCACCAATCGCTCGCGCCCCAACGAACGACTTCTACAGCCACTTACTACCTCCCATCCGCCGCAGTTTTGCTACTACCACTGGCAGATTCAGGGCAACCGCGAAGAAATGTGCCAAAGATTGTCAGTGGCCAAAAAACGTGCAAGTAGGCCATCGCTTGTGGCGGTGGCCTCCCATGTTTCTAATCTTTTCTTTTTACAGGATGCAGGAACGGGCGTACGATTTTTGGTAGACACGGGTGCTTGTCGTTCTCTTTTGCCAAGGAAACTCTTCAAGGCACAACGTAGTCTGTCTACATCTGCCGACGTCCGCTTGGTAGCCGCCAACGGATCTGCGATACCCACCTACGGTTAACGAGAACCTCACATTATCGTTCGGAAACGGTAAATTCAATTGGAAGTTTCTCGTTGCTGACGTCACAATGCCAATCCTCGGTGCGGATTTCCTCTCTCATTTCCACCTTCTGGTCGATGTCGCCCACTGACGATTGGACAACGCAGACTCGTACTTGTCGACACCTCTTCAACCCGCCCCCTCTAACCTCGCTCTCCACATCAGCGCACCCACGGATGCCTACGCCCACCTCCTCACGTCGTACCCGGAAGTTTTCCGTCCAGAACTTCGCCAAACGCCCCACGGTTCCTGCCAAGCACGGTATTTATCACCATATCAAGACGACGGGACCCCCAGTCTTCGCAAAATTCAGACGTCTGGCACCGGAACAATTGGCAGCCGCCAAACAGACGTTCGCCGAAATGGAGAAAATGGGCCTTTGCCAAAAGGCCTCCAGCCCATGGTCGTCACCCTTACACATCGTTCTGAAGAAAGACGGCTCCCTCCGTCCCGTTGCGGGGATTACAGGCGCCTGAACATGCAAACAGAACCGGATCACTACCCCCTCCCAAACATTGCTGACGTGACCTCCTACCTGCACAAAGCGAAGGTTTTCTCTACGCTCGACCTCCTGAAGGGGTATTATCAGGTGCCTATGAACCCAGAAGACATCCCCAAGACCGCCATCACCACTCCGTTTGGCACATACACCTTCAATTACTCCGGTTTTGGCCTTCGTAATGCTGGGGGCAACGTTTTCAACGTCTCATGGATGGCATCTTAGGGGACCTCCCTTTCTGTGTACGTTATGTGGACGACATACTTGTGTTCTCCTCCTCAAAAGAGGAACACCTCCGTCACCTGTGCATCGTGCTCGACCGCCTGCAACAAAACGGCCTTGTAGTCCGGTACGACAAGTGTACCTTTGGCGCCAACGAAGTGTCGTTCTTAGGGCACCGTATCACTCCTGAAGGAGTCCATCCCCTCCCCTGAGGAAGGTAGCAGCCGTTCAGAACTTCCCCGCGCCCTCGACCGTCAAAGCTCTGCAGGAATTCTTGGGCATGATCAACTATTATCACCGTTTTCTGCCAGCCATTGCCGCCACTCTTGCTCCCCTCTACGCCTCCCTTAAGGGCAAGCCAAAGGACCTGAAGTGGGGTCCCCTTCAAGAAGCAGCCTTCTGCAATGCAAAGAAGGCCCTATCAACTGCTGCGGCTCTCACTTTTCCTATCCCACACGCCCCTCTCCTTCTCTCCACCGATGCCAGCGACGTCGCTATTGGTGCAGTACTCGAGCAGGTGGTCAAAGGCTCGCCCCGCCCATTGTCCTTCTTCGGCAGAAAACTGTCCAAGGCAGAATCGTGTTATTCTACCTTCGATCGAGAATTGCTGGCGGTGCACTTGGCTGTCCGTCACTTTCGCCATTTCTTAGAAGGTACGCCCTTCGTCATTCGTACAGACCACATGCCTCTGGTGCACGCCTTCACTCGACAGTCTGACGCCTGGTCCGCCCGCCAACGCCGACATCTCTCCGCCGTGGCTGAATACAATTGCACCCTCTAATACGTCCCTGGGAAAATGAATCCAGTTGCCGATGCCCTGTCAAGAAACACGTTGGCTGCCGTTCAACTGGGATTGGATTACAACGCCCTGGCTGAAGCCCAACGACAGGATCCAGAGTATCAAGCTTGTAGGACATCCTGCACGTCCCTCCGTTGGGAGGATTTTCCCCTCGAAGACTCCAACACCACCCTCCTCTGTGACGTCAGTATTGGTAGACCGCGACCTTGGATTCCTGCTCCCATGCGCCGACAGGTGTTTGATTTCATCCACGGCCTTTCACATCCCTCGTGCCGTTCTACTGCACAGCTGCTGAAGGCAAAGTTCATTTGGCACGGCATTTCTAAGGATGCTAAGGATTGGGTCCGTGCGTGTACTTCTTGCCAAACTTCCAAAGTACATCGACACACGGATTCAGGAGTGGGCACCTTTCCTCAACCTCAGCGTCGTTTCGCACACATTCACGTCGACGTTGTAGGCCCCCTACCCAAATCACAAGGACATCGTTACCTGTTTACCGTCATCGACCGCTCCACTCGTTGGCCTGAAGCCATTCCCATGGAAACTGCAACGTCCGCCTCATGTACATCTGCCTTACTCTCTGGATGGATTTCAAGATTCGGTATCCCTGAGCATATTACTTCTGACAGGGGAACCACTTTCACCTCTCAATTATGGACGTCATTAGCGAATCTCCTGGGCATCACCCTA
>NC_090725.1:52941253-52946253 GCF_036898095.1 Palaemon carinicauda | reverse complement strand
GAGAGGAAAAATGTGTAGATTGAATTATATGGTATCACTAAATTATTGATGATAAATTACAGAAGGAATACCAAAGGAGAGTTGACTTGCCAATATGAACATGAGGCCTCAGGTGCAGTAAAATTTTCATCAGAGTTTAATGCCTCCGTATTTACAATTGTGGGAGCTGTGTCCGCAAGAAAAATGGAGTGTGTATCATAGTTATCAATAACAACTTTGAATGTGTCAACAGAAATAGATAGACCATTTGTACCATGATCTGATACATGTGGATTTTTGGTTGCATCTCGTGATGATTGATTTGTCTAAAAGGAGAGGGAGAAGGAGACGTTAAAGGAGGGAAGATAGAAAGGTTAAGGAGAAGTATAATGATAAATGGATAAGTACGAATAGGAATAGCGAAGGACATCTGCGTTGATGTAAGAAATGACTGACTTCCAGTAGTTTTACGTACTGTCTTTTCAATAATTCTGAATATGAGCTGTTTGAGTTGATTTTCCATGATTGCACACTGCCATTCTAATGTTTTATAGGTTATTAGCCATCTATTTGTGAACTTTTATATTTTTTTTTCAGTGTTATTGTTAACCTTGTTATATAATTCATCATTTCCTTTATTCCCTTTGAGGTTTTCACTTTCAGACAGATTGCTTTTGTTTTTACCTTTTCCGTCTCCATACTTTATTCTCTTACTTTTTCAGCCTCAATGACCATGATAGTGTAATGCCAGATAAAAAATCAATATCAATCAATAAATTATAACCGTAAGAACTGTTAGTAATGCTTGGGAATTATATTGCAAAGTAATAAAGCCTGAGGTCATGGTCATCTCAATTCCATGGGCTTACAGAGAGCATAATGAAGGAAGCAAGATTACAAGGTTGAAGTTCTGGATACGACCTTGCAAACCGCAATTCACTGTACCAAACTCCTCTTGGAGAGTTATAATTGCAAAGCAATTTGCGCCTGTAATCTGAAACCGTCATGGATATATTATTATTATTATTATTATTATTATTATTATTATTATTATTATTATTATTATGATGATGATGATGATGATGGGTATTATTATTATTATTATTATTATTATTATTATTATTATTATTATTATTATTATTATTATTATAATGATGATTGTTATTATTATTATTATTATTTTTATTATTATTATTATTATTATTATTATTATTATTATTATTATTATTATTATTAAAACCCTTTGATACATTTGTTTTATACTGAGGAGCGTTGAAAGACATCAGTTACTGAAAGAGACCTTAATTATCTTTGTCACCAATCTTGTAATTTAACAAATTAATGAGATCAAAATGTCTCATTTATAATTATGGTAAAAAAGAAAAATAGTATTATTTTATTCAAATTTAATTGGCTTACGTTCTTTCTTATGAATCAATTTGATAATAGAGACCTCACCATAATTAACAAAGGCGGAAGGAAATGCTAAGTTTTGTATTATTATTATTATTGTTATTATTATTATTATTATTATTATTATTATTATTATTATTATTATTATTATTATTATTATTATTATTATTATTATTATTATTATTATTATTACTATTATCATTATTATTATTACGAGCTAAGCTACATCCTTAGTTGAAAAAGTAGGATGCTATAAGCACAAGAACCCTGACAGGGAAAATTAGCCCACTGAGGAAAGGAAATAAAGAAAATGAACTGAATAATAATAATAATAATAATAATAATAATAATAATAATAATAATAATAATAATAATAATAATAATAATAATAATAATAATAATAATAATAATAATAATAAATAATAATAATAATAATAATAATAATAATAATAATAATAATAATAATAATAATAATAATAATAATAATAATAATGTTAATAATAATATTCAATTATCTCAAATAATGTAATAAGAATTTCAGCAATGCTATAAAACTTTCCACAATCAGTTGTCTCTTACTCTCTCTGTATTAATGAACAATTAAAATAAATGCAAAATATTAAGAAGGACAATTTTTGGCCTTACAATTTTTTCAAATAAATTAAGTAATGTTTTTATGGCTAGGAAATTTTATGATATTAAAATGACAACACACAATTATAGTTAGTGATTTTACCGCCTCTATTTTCATGAATAATTGATGCTACTCAGCTTTCCCTCATATCAATTATGTCGAGCTTAATTATAAAGGGTTTGCTTGCCCTCACGTAGCCATGCAAATCAGTGTTCTAAAAGCCTTGGTTCTACAGTAGACATGTAAAGTGAACGTAGAAACTCCTAAAATTCAAATTACTTTCCTTGTTCTTTCTATTTCCATTATGTCTCTTACGTTTTTCTGTTGCTTTAATAATTATACTTTACATCGAGTATTATCAAAGGGCATCGAATATGAATTATTAAGACTTCCCTCTTTACATTTAGATCATATTTAGGTTTCTTATAACAAAGACCATATCGTAAGTCCTTATCCATATCTAGGTCAGTCTAATACACAACCGCGTGTGGAGTATCTAAATATAGGTGAAAAAATTGGTATATGGATTGTATTAGAATGGTAGGCATGGAAAAGATTACAGACGTGATAGGAGTGTCACGACTGAGATGTCATAGGCACATGTTGAGGGGAGGAAGAGAAACTAGATAGAAGTGTGGGTCAGAGTATAACCTAAAGGAATAGAACTCTAACCTAAAAGTGTGGAAGACCATGGTACAGAGGACATATCACTATCTAAGACTAGAGAACAATGGTTTGAGTTTAGAATGTCCTTCTCCTAGAAGAGGTGCTTACCATAGCTAAAGTCTCTCTTCTACCCTTACCAAGAGGAAAGTAGGTTAGTCAAGTAACCACTTTCACGTTGAGATACTACCACTAGATAGTAATTGGGTCTCTTCACTGGCTAGCCAATACTACATTGGATCCCTCTCTCTGGTTATGGCTCATTTTTCTTTCACTACATATACACAGAATAGTCTGGCCTTTTTTTTCCACATTCTTCGCTGTCCTCATACACTTGGCGGTACCGAGATTACCACAAATTTCTTCTTCGCTCAATGGGTTAACTATTGCTCTGTAATTGTTTAGTGGCTACTTTCCTCTTGGTAAGGGTTGGAGAGACTCTTTTAGCTACGGCAAGCAGTTCTTATAGGGGAAGGACACTTCAAAATCATAATATTGCTCTCTAGTCTTATATAGTGCCGTAGCCTCTGTACCATGTACCAATGTCTTGAATTAGAGCTCTCTTACTTTAGGGTACACTCGAGTACTCTGTTCTAGTCCTCTTGAAGAAGTAGACGATACTAGTCTGGATTCATTCTTATATTTTATTTTTCCCCGTGGTTCTTGTGCGTTTGAGCATCACGTTTCCAAGTGAGTTTTTGGCATATAGGTATGTACGTATGTATGTATGTATGTATGTATGTATGTATGTATGTATGTATATATATATATATATATATATATATATATATATATATATATATATATATATATATATATATATATATATATATATATACATACAAATTATTTAGACAATGCTTCTCCTAGGTATTTCTCATTTAAAACTAAATCATTTGTGGAATTAATTATTTTAAGGCAAAACTTTCCTAGTTTATTGTAAGCTTTTACTTTTCATCAAGGATTGAATTTTGAAGGAAAATACTATATTGTTTACAGTCTTACTCCATTTATTCATTTCTAGCCAACAGCTATTTCAGCCAATAAATAATGGCATTTGTCAGGGCATGTCTTCATAGAAATCATTATCCTTACATCAGGGATGTGCAATCATGCAAAAGCAAATTAAATATAAGTATATCAAAAAATATTTTAACAATATTAAGTAAGAAAATGTGAAGACATTCCACAGAAAAAACTCAAGAAATGCCACTAAAGAAATGTAGAGCTCCGAATGGAGTTTTGAAGTCGTATTAGGGATCCAGTTGTCTTCAGTACCATTTTCATGAGTTCTTGGGGGAATATCTTCAAATTTTCATATTTGTTACTTTTTTAGGTGCTTTTATTTGTTTTAGATTTCTTTTCCAGTAATTTTACTTTATATGAGTGTACTTCCATCACATAAAGCTCATGATTTCTGTAAACAGGCCCTGACGAAACCCATTAGTTATTGATTGTAACTGCTGATGGCTACAATTAGATTATTGGAGCAGCAAAGAAAGAAATATAAACTTTTTCTTAAAAATTCTATTCTTTAAAAAGGAAATAAAATACAGAAAATTATAAAAGCAGAGCCTTTAAATACCTAAGCCACAAATGATTAATTGAAATCATGTAAGTATATATATATATATATATATATATATATATATATATATTGTGTTTCTTTTATGGGCCTTTTTGAAAAAACATGTTAAACTGTTCGATTACAGTTATAAATAAGACATATATATATATATATATATATATATATATATATATATATATATATATATATATATATATATATGCTTTTCAAAAAGGCCCATAAAAGAAACACAGGAAATATGAATAAATCACACTATATTTCGGTCAATAAACATCGACCCTCTTCAGGATGTAAAGTAAAAGTGAGAATTACAGTGGAGAGTGACGGTTTATATATGAAAGCAAAAGGGTGTGTTCAATTGTTCTATAGTTGTTATAATTGCTGGAAGGATTAGCCAAATTTAATTACATCCAGGTGCGTGTTCTTATTGTTGAGCCGCTTGGAGGAAGTCTTGACCTCTGATGCATGTCTGGTGGTCGGTCTCCGTGGATTATCTTCTTAATGATAGGGTTGAGAAGAAACCTAATACGTCGTTGATCGGGACCTTTGTAAATAGGGATTCTACGTCAAGACTCAAGAGTTTTACATTGTTTACCGGGATATTTAATCTATTGAATTTCTGGATGAAGTCCTCTGCATGCTTAATATGAGCTGAAGAAAAGCTCCCTAGAAAGGGAGACAGCAAGTCTGCTAACCATTTTGATATATTATATATAAATGACC
>NC_090725.1:52923753-52928753 GCF_036898095.1 Palaemon carinicauda | reverse complement strand
ACTTGGTCAGGCATACAAGGATTTTGCTTCAAGAAAAATAATACCTTAGACACGTAAGGCTATTATAGAAGCTTTGTAGTCATAGTATATGAAAGTTAGTAATTCATTGTATATTATTATTATTATTATTATTATTATTATTATTATTATTATTATTATTATTATTATTATTACATTCTAAGCTAGGAACCTAGTTGGAAAAGCAGCAGTATGCTATAAGTCAAAAGGGTCTAACAGGGAAAATAGCCCAGAGAGGAAAGGGAATTAGGAAATAAATAAAATATAAGAGAAGTAATGAACAATTAAAATAAAACATTTTAGGGACAGAAATAACATTGAAAAAAATCTCTCATATATAAACTATAAAAACTTTAAAACAAGGGGAAGAGAAATAAGATGGAATAGTATTCCCATGTGTCCCCTCATGCAAGCGAACTCTACCCCAAGACAGTGGAAAGATCATGGATCAGAGGCTACGGCACTATAGTTAGCAAAACCATTGTTTATAGGTTTCTTTTTAACCAGTTAGATACGGAAGTTAAATGAAAAGATAAATGTTGCCGGGCCTGGTTCTAATGTAGTCAAACTTTGTATTATAAATAAAACTGATTGAATATCATTCAGAATAACTTATTATAGTAGTCTAGATTACTATACAGGTAATTTTGTATACTTTTTTATGATAATCATGCCTAAGAAAACTAATATTTTTTTTTAGAGTACAGCTAATTATTGCATGGTAAAAAAGTCGTAATAGGTAGTATAATATTTCATTCATAATTGAAAGGGAATTCCATAGGTCTGGAATTCAGTCAGATGAGAAACATAAAGCAAAAAATATTTCCTATGGCACTCGACAGAGCAAGACAACGTGCTAAGTACTATTTCGTGAATATCACACATAATACTCCCGCTACATCTTTCCTTCCACTTCCCCAAGCTACTTTTATTCTATTCTCAACCTCAGCCTCAACCTGGCATAATAGAATGCCACCAGGCAAATCAGCAACTGATGGTTAAGTGCTCTCTGGTTTTTATAACAAACACGTGATCACTCGTGTCGGCAAGCAAAGAGAGAAATGTGTCATAGGTTTCAAAAATCAGAATTCCAAGAACGACAAGAATAACAATGGTATATCGAAACAACGGCGTTGGTAACATTCCAAATTTCATGTACTATTTCGTAGTGATAATCTCGATGAAACGAACCGATTGAGCTAAAGAAAAAAAAAAATGCGGGATAGGAAAAATGTGTAGACTGAATTATATGGTATCACTAAATTGTGGATGATAAATTACAGAAGGAATACCAAAGGAGAGTTGACCTGCCAATATGAACATGAGGCCTCAGGTGGAGTAAACTTTTTGTCAAAGTTTAATGCCTCCGTATTTACAATTGTGGGAGCTGTGTCCGCAAGAAAAATGGAGTGTGTATCATAGTTATCAATAACAACTTTGAATGTGTCAACAGAAATAGATAGACCATTTGTACCATGATCTGATACATGTGGATTTTTGGTTGCATCTCGTGATGATTGATTTGTCTAAAAGGAGAGGGAGAAGGAGACGATAAAGGAGAGAAGATAGAAAGGTTAAGGAGAAGTATAATGATGAATAGATAAGTACGAACAGGAATAGCTAAGGACAGCTGAGTTGATGTAAGAAATGACCGACTTCCAGTAGTTTTGCATACTGTACCTTTAATCATTCTGAATATGAGCTGTTTGAGTTGATTTTCCATGATTGCACACTGCCATTCTAATGTTTTAGAGGTTTTTAGCCATCTATTTGTGAACTTTTACATTTTTTTTCAGTGTTATTGTTAACCTTGTTATATAATTCATCATTTCCTTTATTCCCTTTGAGGTTTTCACTTTCAGACAGATTGCTTTTGTTTTTAGCTTTTCCGTCTCCATACTTTATTCCCTTACTTTCTCAGCCTCAATGACCATTATAGTGTAATGCCAGATAAATAATCTATATTAATCAATAAATTATAATCGTAAGAACTGTTAGTAATGCTTGGGAATTGTATTGTAAAGTAATAAAGCCTGAGGTCATGGTCATCTCAATTCCATGGGCTTACAGAGAGCATAATGAAGGCAGCAAGATTACAAGGTTGAAGTTCTGGATACGACCTTGCAAACCGCAATTCACTGTACCAAACTCCTCTTGGAGAGTTATAATTGCAAAGCAATTTGCACCTGTAATCTGAAACCGTCATGAATATGTTATTATTATTATTATTATTATTATTATTATTATTATTATTATTATTATGATGGGTATTATTATTATTATTATTATTATTATTATTATTATTATTATGATGATGATGATGAGTATTATTATTATTATTATTATTATTATTATTATTATTATTATTATTATTACAACCCTTTGATACATTTGTTTTATACTGACGAGCGTTGAAAGACATCAGTTACTGGAAGAGACCTTAATTATCTTTGTCACCAACCTTGTAATTTAACAAATTAATTAGATCAAAACGTCTCATTTATAAGCATGGTAAGAAAAAAAAATATTATTTTATCCAAATTTAATTGGCTTACGTTCTTTCATATGAATTCCTTTGATAATAGAGACCTCATCATAATTAACAAAGGCGGAGGGAAATGCTAAGTTTTGTATTATTATTATTATTATTATTATTATTATTATTATTATTATTATTATTATTATTATTATTATTATTATTATTATTACTACGAGCTAAGCTACAACCTTAGTTGAAAAAGTAGGATGCTATAAGCACAAGAACCCTGACAGGGAAAATTAGCCCACTGAGGAAAGGAAATAAAGAAAATTAACTGAATAATAATAATAATAATAATAATAATAATAATAATAATAATAATAATAATAATAATAATAATAATAATAATAACAAAAATAATAATAATAATGATAATAATAATAATATTCAATTATCTCGAATAATGTAATAAGAATTTCAGCAATTCTATAGAATTTTCCACAATCAGTTGTCTCTTACTCTCTCTGTATTAAGAAGGACAATTTTTGGATTTACAATTTTTTTCAAATAAATTAAGTAATGTTTTCATGGCTAGGAAATTTTATGATATTAAACTGACAAGACAAAATTATACTTAGTGATTTTACCGCCTCTATTTTCATGAATAACTGATGCTACTCAGCTTTCCCTCATTTCAATTATGTCGAGCTTAATTATAAAGGGTATGTTTCCCCCTCATGTAGCCATGTAAATCAGTGTTCTTAAAGCCTTGGTTCTCCAGTCGACATGTAAAGGTAACGTAGAAACTCTTAAAATTCAAATTACTTTCCTTGGTGTTTCTATTTCCATTATGTCTCTTACGTTTTTCTGTTGCTATAATAATTATACTTAACATCGAGTATTATCAAATGGCATCGAATATGAATTATGAAGACTTCCTTCTTTACATTTAGAACAAATTTAGGTTTCTTATAACAAGACCATATCGTTAGTCCTTATCCATATCTAGGTCAGTCTAATACACAACTGCGTGTGGAGTATTTAAATATGGGTGAAAAAAATTGGTATATGGATTGTATTAGAATGGTAGGCATAGAAAAGATTACAGACGTGATAAGAGTGTCACGACTGAGATGTCATAGGCACATGTTGAGGGGAGGAAGAGAAACTAGATAGAAGTGTGGGCCAGAGTATAACCTAAAGGAATAGAACTCTAACCCAAAAGTGTGGAAGACCATGGTACAGAGGACATATCACTATCTAAGACTAGAGAACAATGGTTTGAGTTTAGAATGTCCTTCTCCTAGAAGAGGTGCTTACCATACCTAAAGTCTCTCTTCTACCCTTACCAAGAGGGAAGTAGGTTAGCCAAGTAACCACTTTCGCGTTGAGATACTACCACTAGATAGTTATTGGGTCCCTTGACCGGCCAGCCAATACTACATTGGATCTCTCTTTCTGGTTACGGCTCATCTTTCTTTGCCTACATATACACAGAATTTTCTGGCCTTTTTTTCCACATTCTTCGCTGTCCTCATACACTTGGCGACACTGAGATTACCAAAAATTTCTTCTTCGCTCAATGGGTTAACTATTGCTCTGTAATTGTTTAGCGGCTACTTTCCTCTTGGTAAGGGTTGAAGAGACTCTTTAGCTATGGCAAGCAGTTCTTATAGGGGTAGGACACTCCAAAATCATACTATTGTTCTCTAGTCTTATATATTGCCGCAGCCTCTGTACCATGTACCAATGTCTTGGATTAGAGCTCTCTTACTTAAGGGTACACTCGAGCACTCTGTTCTAGTCCTATAGAAGTAGACGATACTAGTTTGGATTCACTCTTATATTTTATTTTCCCCCGTGGTTCTTGTGCGCTTGAGCATCACGTTTCCAAGTGAGTTTTTGGCATATACGTATGCATGTATGTATGTATGTATATATACATATATATACAGTATATATATTTATATATATGTCTATATATATATATATATATATATATATATATATATATATATATATATATATATATATAGACATATATATACAGCATATATATATATATATATATATATATATATATATACATATATATATATATATATAAATATATATATATATATATATATATATATATATATATATAAATATATATATATATATATATATATATATATATATATATATATATGTATACATGTATACATATATATATATACATATATATATATATATATATATATATATATATATATATATATATATATATATATATATATATATATAAATTATTTAGACAATGCTTCTACTGGGTATTTCTCATTTAAGACAAAAGCATTAGTGGAATCAATTATTTTAAAGCAAAACTTTCCTCGTTTTTGTAAGCTTTTACTTTTCATCAAGAATTGAATTTTGAAGGAAGAGACTATATTGTTTACAGTCTTACTCCATTTATTCAATTCAAGCCAACAGCTGTTTCAGCCAATAAATAATGGCATTCGCA
>NC_090725.1:52908753-52918753 GCF_036898095.1 Palaemon carinicauda | reverse complement strand
ATCTTTGGGAAAGGGTAAGCTACATATATGGTAGTGTAAGGTAAGGAGGGGTCTAGAGAGGCGTACCCTCCTGGAGATAAGTATGTAAAGATAGGGCTCCTAGCTTAGGTTAGGTGGTGGACTTGCATTCGTTTTCCATTTAAAAACTGTTTTTTTCATTGTCCCAACGAATTACAAAGGCTTCCCAACCGTCTTCACTCCTGGCTAGGTAACACTAAATCATTATTCATAAATTATCGAAAAAATAACTTCACGTTATCGTACTTCAGCCCCAAATAAACAACATCCTCCCAAAACTGAAAATCGATTTGAAGTAACAAGGAAGATTACGTCTATTGCAACAAACTACCTTTGCCCATACAATGATCCTACGGTTATAATAATTACGTCAGGAGATAAGTACAATTACCTAACAGTGTATGATAATTGTGTTAGGATATTTACAATTACCTCTTAGGTAACGAATCATTACGACTATTGTCATACCTTATTCACCTGTGCCAAGAAGTGTTAGAAACAGCTAACTTCGGCTTAACGGGAGTTAGTAGTAGTAGTAGTAGTAGTAGTAGTAGTAGTAGTAGTAGTAGTAGTAGTAGTAGTAGTAGTAGTAGTAGTAAAACTGGCCTCTGCAACTATTCCCAGGCTTGTCATTACATCGCTTGTGACAAGAATTGTTTGAGTACATAAGAATTGTGATTGGAAAGGTATTAATTACGGTAATTAATTTTATGATTAATAAGGTATCAATTACGTAGTTAAGAAATGACTATTAAGGTATTAATTACGATTGTTAAGAATCATAATGGCAAAGGCATTAATTATCAAATTTGAAAAATCTGCACATCTAAAGATTATTTCAAAATCAGGCCACTGCATGAAGTATTGCAAATTTAATTGTGCGAATCAAGGAAAAGGTCTTAATAAACGGGTAGCATCGTTGAAGACATAGCCTAGTTAAAAAGATAAAAGATACTTTATTTTACTTTCCCTTAATGGCTGCTTTCCCAGCCACGTGTTATTATTATTATTATTATTATTATTATTATTATTATTATTATTATTATTATTATTATTATTACCTCTTAAATCCAGTTGGTTTATTTATTTGTCGGTGTGTGTGCCTGTGGACAGGATTACGTCAAAATTACTAGACAGATTTTGATGAAATTTTCATCTCTAACAGATCTTAGGCCATGGGCGACCCCATCAAATTTTGGAGATGATCCAGATCCGGATTCTAGATCTAGACTTGCATTTTTTACCATTTTAAAGATAATGACAAAACAAATTGACGGATTTTGCCGAAATTTCCAAAAGAGATAGATCTTAGGCCACGGAAGACTCCATTAACCTTTAGCGATAAAAAAATCTCTGATTGCTCGTGTTCTTGTTGTTGTTGTTATTGTTGTTGTTGTTAGCGAAGCTACAACCCTAGCTGGAAAGGCAGGTTAATATAACCACAATAGCTCCAAAAGGAAAAGTAGCCCAGTGAGGAAAGGAAACTTGGAAATGATTGACTGCAAGAAAAGTAATAAACATTTAAAATAGATATATAAAAGAAACTAACCATATTAAAATAATCTTTCATATACAAACTATAAAACACTTTAAAAATCATGGTGGGGAGAGAGTGGGTAGGGTTTTGGAGGAAGCTGTTAGAAGGAGAAGATCAAGAGAGAGGTAGAGAAGTAGATGGCAAGTTAAGGTGAACGATGATATAGAGATAAGAGGTTTGGTGGAAGAGGATGCGTTTGATAGACAGCATTAGAGAGTTCGCATTACGTGACCGACCCCTTAATGTAGGAATAACAGTGGGACAAAAAAACTGGAAGGGTTTTAGATGTGACTTCGTTGAAATAGTGAGCTTTTAAAAGGAATCATTTTTCAAACATTGATGTTTTCGGTGATAACAAATCATTGCCTGTGATTCAATTACTTAGTGATATCACGATTTAACTTGAATTATATATCTGGCAAGTTTTATCATCCACGTTATTCTGCTCCGTAAACACACGATGGCCCAAACAAATGATAACGTGAGCACCTTCCAAATGTGATGACAATGATAATGATATTTATACCTAAAATTTATTTCAAATCCGTTTCCTAAAAAAATCAGTCATATAAAATACTCATTAATATAGAGCATACTAATTTAACATTATTACTGTGCCTGAAATATTTTATTTTAATTGCTTATTACTTGTCTTGTACTTTATTTCTTTGTTTCCTTGCATCACGGGGCTATTTTTCCCTGTTGGATTACTTGGGCTTATAGCATCCTACTTTTCTAACTAGGGTTGTAAATTACCTTGTAATTATAGCAATAATACCAGTCTCTGCAGTAATATGCTATAAAAAGTATTTAATTTGCTTAAATAGCAATTCAAGGTATCAGAGGTGATTGCGGAAATAATCGAGAAGTGAACTGGCTGAAGATTATTTTTTTTTTTTTTTTTTTTTTGGCTATCTTTTCAAAAGCCAATTGGATGCATGAAAAATCCCACCAATCAAAAATTTGCAGTTTCAGCGTATGAACTTTACTGTACATTCAGAAACCAGTGTCTACAAATCAGAGAAAACTATTTTGAGAAAATAAATATCAATTAAAAAATGTACCTATCAGCAGTTTCCATATATATATATATATATATATATATATATATAAATATATATATATGTATATATATATATATATATATATATATGTATATATATATATATATGTATGTAAATATATATATATGTATATATATAAGTATATATATATATGTATATATATATATATATATATATATATATATATATATATATATGAGTATGTACTTAAATGTGCACATATATATATATATATATATATATATATATATATATATATACATGTGTGTATTTATATATACATATATATATATATATATATATATATATATATATATGTATTTACAGATATATAAATGTATATATATATATATATATATATATATATATATATATATATATATATGTATTTACAGATATATAAATGTATATATATATTTATATATATATATATATATATATATATATATATATATATATATACTTATATACATATATATACATATATATATATACAGTATATATATATATATATATATATATATATATATATATATATATATATACATTTATATATTTATATATATATATATATATATATATATATGCGTGTTTGTGTATATATATGTATATATATTTATATATATATATATATATATATATATATATATATATATATATGTGTGTGTGTGTGTGTGTGTGTGTGTGTGTCTGTGTGTGTGCGTTTACGTGTGTGTGCGTGTGTGTTTACATACATAAATACATACAACTATATAAATACGTATATATATATATATATATATATATATATATATATATATATGTGTGTGTGTGTGTGTGTGTGTGTGTGTGTGTGTGTATTTGTGCGTATATACACTTGTTGTCCTATATGTGAAAGGTTGTGTGTTTATGCAATTGTATAAATAAAGTCAAAGCTTTTCCTTTTGCCAGATATCACAGTTTAAAATATGGCTGTCTAAAATTTCTTGAAATATTCTTCCCACTGGAATCTTTGCTGAAAAAGATGCAAGTATAAATCAAGTGTACAAGTGTTTTATGGTCAACATTTTTCAACATGCGCGGCCCGTAAGAGAGAGAGAGAGAGAGAGAGAGAGAGAGAGAGAGAGAGAGAGAGAGAGAGAGAGAGAGAGAGAGAGAGAGAGAGAGAATCTAATATCAGATATCTAGTGTAAACTGGTAATACTTTTAACCTTTTGCTAAAATTAAATACATCTCAATCATAAAGAAAACAATGTAATTTTAGTAATATATTCCTCTTTTCCGAAATATTGTTTATAAACCTTTGTTTGAGTTCACCAGTTTAATATTTCCTTATTTTGTAAAGAACTGAATCATTCACATAAATGAATAAAAAGTTAACAAATTATATCAATCTTGTCTTCAACAAAATATAAGGAATTTAGAACACTCAGATAATGAAATCAACTATAATAATGTGGGAATAAAATAGTAATAATGAATATTTCATAATCAATACCTAGGAGACTGGGGTAAAGCTAATATACTGTATTCTTATGTTACTTATGATAAGTACCATTTGTATTATTCTTTGGTAATGAGAAAAATACTTATTATGGCGAAGAACATTTGGTGACAAAACCACTAGTCACAAAAGGCTTAGTAGAATATCAAATAAATATTTATATTCAACATAATATCTTCCATAGAACAGAGACTTTTGTTATGATTAGAAAATTAGAGTAACTTTGATACATAGAAACTTCCATACAAATATATTGTGCAGGCGAGCCCTTAATGTGCTTGCCAGCTGTTAGGAAGTGACTGACAGACGAGTCAAATGCAACTATCTTTATTTGGACGGAGCTTGAGTATTTATACAACTCGTTCCAGTCAAGAACGGCACAAAAAATTCAAACACAATGGAGCAGGATAACACAGGCATGAACAAGTTATCAGTGCGTGTGTTACACGATCGTACATAGTAACGACATTTCTCTTTTTTGTATATATTATCCTTTGTATCTTCGCTTTCCCCTCTCACTGGCAGCAACTCGTATTAACCTGTCTGCCTACTTCATTGTTAACTGTTAACAGAACCGGTTGCCGGTTGGACAAGAAATAGCATGTCTGTATTTTGTGACCTTCTTACCGGGACCTAGTGTGTATATAAGTAATAATTATAAATTACATAATATAATCCATGACCCAAGGGATCAATGAATAAGTTAGGAGGAGTGTGAGAACGCCAAGTCAGTCATAAACAGGATGCGAAAGTCAAGACCAAGCTAAACCTTTGCAATGTAACATTTTTGTATGAAGAGTAAACACAATACAAGCATACCGTGAGAAACAGTTGAGTGTCTCACCGGAACAAGATGGCTTCCTGTACTAATGTTCTGTTTACATATTTGTATATATGCTGAGATAACTAAGTATACATTATCATCAAACATGATATTTTTGTTAGTTCTTTCCAAAATATCATACGGAATGGTCATCCGACCAAACCATCTATACTCCAGTGATGGAGCTGCTAATAAACTGTTTTAAAAGTTAACTTACATAGACTTATTCAGAAGAAGTAACCTACAAGTCTAAACTATACATATCACATTTGAAGAGACATGAGATGGAACTCTAATGTGTGTTTATAACAGTGCCACACCAACATACATACTCGATGTGTTTGTAATAAAGTTACTCAGTTGCATTTATCTTGCCTTTTGACTCACAACCTAACATAACATCAATATATATATATATATATATATATATATATATATATATATATATATATATATATATATATATATATATGTATATATATATATATATATATATATATATATTTATATATATAAAAATATATATATATATATATAATATAATATATGTATACATACATACATAAATATATATATATATATATATATATATATATATATATATATGCATATATATATGTATATATATATGTAAATATATATATATATATATATATATATATATATATATATATATATATACATGTAAATATATATATGTATATATATATATATATACTGTATATATATATATATATATATATATATATAAATATATATATATATATATATATATATATATATATATATATATATACATACACATATATATATATATATATATATGTATATATATATATATATATATATATATATATATATATATATATATATATATATATATATATATATATATATATATATATATATATATATATTTATATATATAGTTAAAGTGTACGAGCATGTGAGCTATACTTTCAAAAAATTATCAAATTATACCAAATATAAATTTAGAGACCAAACGATACATAAAATATTCTACTTGCATGATTAATCTCCTGTTTTACTTACATGAATAATGCATATAGCTACACGCATACCTTACAAAAGTGTGAGCTAACTTTTTGAGAAGCATAAATCCAACATGGTCTCCTCCGGCTTATGTGAAACCTATTAAACTTTCTATGTTAGTTCATTTTTCTCTTACAAATGCATCCATGGTTTCTATTCATTGCTTTTTGAGGTCATGAATCTATAAAATTTATACAAATTAATACATAATGTATATGGTAAAATCTCAAAATTACCTTTCACTTTTTTGAAATTATGGTGATCTTTAAACTAGAATTTTACGAGTACATAAATAATTTGCTCTACACTTAATTCTGCATTTGAAAATAATTGCAATTGTTAGGCTTCATATTCTAATTGAAAGTGCATTTATTTTAGTTCCACATGCTATATGCAAAAAATGTAAAAGTATGAGCATTTTTATATAAACACCTTTATAGTATATTTTGTTACATAAAGATCAAAATGTGTTGTCAATCTTCAGCCAAATTGTTTTCTGACTAAACTTATATATTTTATTGATGAACTATATAGGAAATTGATTCCCCTCTCCTTTCCAATCTCTATGTATTTCCTAGTACTAATCATTACATGTTTATTACCAATTATGATAAAGAAGGTATTTTTATAGTAAGACCCGATTAGGCAAAGCTTTTCTACGCATGTTTGGGTACTTGCAAATTACAATTGACATTCTATATAGCACTTGAAAGGCCGTACTTGATGTTTTCACATGGTATCCCAAAAAAAAATTAAGATATTGAAAATTTGATTATAAACTTTTTATTGTATATTTAGTCATATATTTAGTCATATCGCCCATGCTTTCTTTATAATTTCAGAACATTCTTCAGACAAAACCTATGTATTTTTTAGTGAACTATATAATAAAATTTATTCAGTTTTTCATTATAATCTACATGGTTTTCCTAAAACTTTAAATTACTTTTTATAGGTCTACATGCTGAGTCATCAGCAGCCATTACCTGGTTTTCCTTGTTCCTAACTTTGGTAGAAAGGTGGTTTGGACGCTGATCATATGATATATGGTCAGTCTCTAGGACATTGTCCTGCTTGCTAGGGCAATGTCACTATCTCTTACCGCTACCATTCATGATTGGCCTTTAAACCTTCAAGACATTAAATGGTAACGTAAAAACGATCACCAAAAAACCACTTGATGCTCATTTTTACTCGTTCTTATATAAGTATAGATAATTCTATCTACGAGTGTTTGTGCTTTTGAAATTTAATTGCCATGCGCTGTATAATTTTTGAAAGGACATTCTTTTTTTCGCATATATTATGCTAAAGAAAAAAAAATATATTTTAAATACTTGATCATAAATTTATTAATATAAAAAAATCTATTATCCTTTTTAGCTGTATAATTGGTAATTTATATATATATATATATATATATATATATATATATATATATATATATATATATACATATACATATATATATATATATATATATATATATATATATATATATAAATATATATATAAATTTATATATATACATATATATACATATATATAAATATATGAATATAATATATACATATAATGTATATATATATATATATATATATATATATATATATATATATATATATATTTATATATACATATATATATGTGTATATATATATATATATATATATATATAAATATATATATATAATATACACACATATATATATATATATATATATATATATATATAAATATATAAATATATAAATATATAAATATATATATATATATGTATATATATATATATATATATATATATATATATATATATATATATATATATAAAGATATATATATATATAATATATATATATATATATATATATATGTATATATACATGTATGTGTGTATATATATACATATATATATATATATATATATATATATATATATATATATACATATATATATATATACATATACACACATATATATACATGTATATATATATATATATATATATATATATATATATACATATATATACGCATATATATATATATATATATATATATATATAAATATATATACATATATATATATATATATATATAAATATATATAAATATATATATATATGTATATATATATATATATATATATATATATATATATATATATATATATATATATATAACTTTCATTAATGTGTTATATAAGAAACTCATTAAGCTTTTTACTACAATTTTTATGTTTTTCTCTTCCATCCTTAATTATTGACGGTACAAAATGTCAATGAAAGTAGGTTGATATATGACGTCATAGTCGGCGACAATGACCTTAGATGTCAGGATGCCTGAAAACTTTAAATCAATCAATCAATCAATGACGTCATAGCTCATAATAACATATTTAGCAATATGTAATCAATCGCTGTTCATTACAAATCCATTTTATATCAACATTATGGCTGAACTTTAACAGACCCTTAATTTTTTACTCTGCTTCCATATAAAAGTTCTCTAACATTATTTTTGTATTACTATTTTAAAATATCATCTCACGTTTTCGCGGTATTTTCCGTTTTTTTTCCTTACTTGAATATTATTAAGCACTGCAAAGAGTTTCTGCTCATATCATGTAAAGATTCAATCAAGTTCACACTTTTTATATTCTGGCCCTACAGAACCACAGCAAAAAAAAAAAAAAAAAAAAAAAAAAAAAAAGAGAGAGAGAGAGAAATGCTGTGGATGTGTATATTTTTTCCCCCGCGTAAGTCATGAGTCTAGTAGTTAGTTTGTCAAGCAGGGGATATCACAAAGGTTAAAGGAAAGATGGGTATAGCATCTTTACGTCTTTTCGTCAAAGGCAGACTTTCTCCAGTTTGTTAAAGCTACTAACAGGCTTGTCCAGAAAAGCATACTTTGTTATAAATAAAAAAAAAATAGGTAATGTGTTGTAATCACATGTAATCAAATACAAAATTTAGGACATAACATAATTCTTTCATCGAATATAAAATCTTTGACCTAAAACCGTATAATAAGATACTAGGAATGTATTTTTAAATGAAAATTTCCCTATGATGTGTAGTTTTATAGGTCTAACATAAGTCGCAGGCCATCATCATGGGTTTATAACTCGCAAAATGTTATCCCACACGTTTGAAAGATATACCCTAGCCTAATTTGAGCAGAATGTACCTCTAAACTCAAAATTTAATTCAAACCTTAATACCAAAACCTTGTTCACGGGATCTATTGGTTGGTCCTCTACTAATTAGCCATGAAACTTGCTATTGATTAGGGACCTGATTTAACTTAATTCAAGTAATAAAAATTTAAATATCTTGAATTAAACAATAATGTTAAATCAGTAACATTAAGAACTTGTCTAAAATGTAACATTCAAATATGAAAAAATCACTGTGTAAGGATAAACCTAAAATGAAAAAAGGGCATCATAACTCGATATGATGTCATCAGCAATAAGAAAGAAAAACCACCCGAGTCATGCCAAATCACATTTATCAAGTTGGATTAGAATTCTATAGGCGGACCAAAAAATATGAGACAGCATTATGGGGCACCCTTTATCCCGTATTCAATCAGGGATACCGAATAAAGACTTCATGCAAGGATTATTTTTTTTTCTTTTTTCTTTTGATAAAATCTTTCAGAACCTGAAAAATAAACGATATAAAAGGCGAATACATGTGCACACATAAACAAACACATATAGTAAGCTAGTTACAACTCAAAGAGCTATGGAAAACATAATGATGGGTATAACACTAAGTGACAGAAAAAGAGCAACACGGATAAGATAGCATATTCTAACATGTAAAAAAAAAAAAAAAAGAAATGGACATGGGCAGGAGATAAAAGAAGAATGACAGACAATAGATGGACATTGAGAATAACAAAATGGGTTCTTAGATATTGTAAAAGATGCAGAGAAAGGAAGAGAAGACATCAAATCAACGAACTAGGTAAGTTTGTAGGCGTGGACGGGCACAGAAAGAACATAAACAGAC
>NC_090725.1:52893753-52903753 GCF_036898095.1 Palaemon carinicauda | reverse complement strand
ATGAGGTTGTTATGTATTATTGTAATAATGTACTATATTATTTCAAGTGTTACAGGTATTGCGCAACAATGCATCATATTTCATGAATAAAACATGTTATGCTTTGTACATAAGTGTAATGATTTATTTTGGTATTAGGATTCAAACATTTGTTGATTACCTCAAAGATAGGATGTAATTCTCTATAGTTTTGTACTGGAGTAGGATTTAAGTCTTTTCAGAGCGATGCTCTTTTGTTTAGCAATGTTTTGGTTTTGTCAGATTGTGTATGACACTCCACACACACTTAGGAGTCAGCTGTCATAGAGCAATGTAGTCACAAGATTTATTAAACTTGTATTTTAAGAATACCAACGTATCATTAAATCCCACCAAGAAAAATTGACGACCAAGGATGGGATCAGTTGAGAAATAATTACTAACAATTCTTCATCTATGTTCCAGGTAATTATTATGGTTAATAGAAACATCCTATCAACACATTCACATCAGAGGTATTACCACACCCTTTCCTTAACAACGGCACCCTTTACGGTGAAATGTTTTTATTTATTTATTTTTCTCTATTGATCTTATTAACTGAGCCATTGACTGGCAAAGTATTGTTCAGGTCACCAAGTCCCAACGACACAAACACACAAACACCCAGATTGCCTATAGCTGTGACTCTGAAAGAGGCTCCGAGACTCACAGTCGTAGTCCCCAAACCAACGACTGAACGAGCGTGACCCTCAGATTGGTCAAATTCCTCCAACGCATGGTTCAGAAACTGGAGAGTACCAGTTACCATGAAAACACGAAGGTTTGAACTTTCTTAGGTGGGATAGCATTATCTAGCTTTTATGTTTATAGAAAATATGAGCTAATGAGGTAAAGTTGTCGCAATGGCCCCTTATGAGTCATAGTGGTCTCTATTTTCAGTGAAAGTAGTGGTATGTGCATAAACAATATCTAAAATGAATAAAAGTATAGTTGGTCAGCTGGCCATGTAAAAAAAAAAAATAAAAAAAAATAAAAAAAATGAATGTCAAATCACAACCAACAATAACAACATTAATAAATCTCCCAAAAATGGTTCCCTGGTTTGCCCATTTAAAAATTTGCTGAATGGAGCCATTATTTCTTATATAAAAGAAAAACACAGATAGATTTACTGTACTATCTTGATGAAGGAAAAATTAAAAAGATTACACTTTCGTTAAGTAAGACAGTCACTATTGAGATATTTTCCTGCGCCATTTTTTTTAAACCGCCTTTGCTCAAGTAATCAGTAACCAAAAGCAACATATAATCGCCATAAATGCGTAGAGGATAATCGCATGTATTGAGAAAGGTCTTTGACAGAAATGAATAAAAATAAAGAGCCTAGGACGATCCTAAGGGTCCATACAAAAAAAGACACATTCATAAGAATCGAAACAGCTGGTTCAGTACGAAGCTGATTACGGTTGATTGCGTAATTTACGGACCAAAGAGTGGACGCTCATTTTGGTTTTTTTATCAATTATTATTTATTGGTGAACACGCTCAAACTCTTGGATAGATTTAAGAACATGGAACGTTATATTTTCCTCTATATTTTCTTCTATATCTTGTTACTGACCTTAAGAGGGTATGCAGTTGTCGGGGCCTAAGCATCACCCTCTCAGACATCAGTACTTGTATAAAAACTGGGCCCCTCCCTGACTGTTCCTGTATCCCAAGGAGCCTTATATATATATATATATATATATATATATATATATATATATATATATATATATATATATATATATATATATATATATATATATATATATATATATATATATATATATATATATATATATACTGTATATATATATACATGTATATATATATATGTTTGTGTAAATATATATATATATATATATATATATATATATATATATATATATATATATATATATATATATATATATACAATGTTTGGGCACTGGTAACTGTTGAAAATGCTAGGTCAACAATAGTGCTGCTTATTGGGCACACATGGTTTAATTTCAGAAAAAAAAAACATTATTGGAAGAAAATTATCATCTAGAGCAAGGGACAACATTCTGTAATTTCATTGCTTACGTAAGAACAGCAGAAATTGTGTCTAAAATTCATAAAACTCTTGTTACAAATATATGCCGAAGATATATGTTACCAGTGACTAAAATAGCAATTAAGGTATATGATTATTCCAATATGAATTCAAAAACTCTTCTGGAAGTACTTTCAAAGCCAGCAAAATGTCATGTGGAGCTTATCCTTTCCCACGTTGTATAAAGTTCAATATAACCAAACGAGTTGATGAAAAAAAAAAGTTAAAAATTAATTTATCACGACTTCTCGCTAGCTTTTGTGCATGTCACTTGCCTCAGACTACCAAGAAAAGCACGAATTCTGTGAAAAATATCTAACTGGGATTCATCTTGTATATCTAAGGGTTTGAAAAAAAAAAAGATTTGGAGTACAGTGAAGTTTTTCTGCAATCTGAATTTTGATAAGAATTGCTTCTCAGAGGAAGACAATGGCTTACCAGTTTACTTCAGCGGCTTAAATACTTGAAGGTTAGTAATTCCCAAATGCAAGCCTATTCCAGATGAAGAATGAATAGAGACCAATAAAGGGATGAATTGTACCCGTAAACTGAAACTACTGTACTATCTACAAATGAGAACGTAAAATAGAGCATCATATTTTATAATCAGTATAAATATTTATAATATTGTGGATTACCTACATACTGATACAGCTGAAGCTACTTTACTATCTACAAACGGAAACGTACAATAGATCACTATATTTTAGGATCAGTGTAAATATTTATAATATTATGGATTACCTACTTACAGATACAGACACTTTCATAACTTCTGTTACAAAGTATAGTATAACGTTACACACACACAATAATACCTTACTCACAATGAGGGTGGTTAATGCTTTCAATACAAAACAATGATTATTGCCCCCTATTTACTTACTTGCGTATAAGGCCCCTTCAAATCCGATTCCTCCTTTTCATCACACAATGCGTAAACTCTTCCCTCTATGCTCTCCATTCTTCCATTCCAATCCTCTTCAATTCTAGCTATTTAAAACTCTCTACCCTTTTCTCTCCTTACACCACAAAAAGTTATGTACAATGTTCATCATTCTATTGTATCCTGTTCCATTTATATAGCTAAATCACTAGCCGATCTTTTGTGCCTATACAGTATTAAGATAACAACTAAAATATTGCCCTCGGAAAATTGGACAAATATCCCTAAAACAATTATTTTCAGCAAAGAATATAAGAAAATATATTTGTTTCCCTTTAAAAAAAAAAAAAACAGCCAAAGGAAGGTAGAGATTTGACACTATCAAAAGAACAACAAAATAATGAAGACTACATCTTTACTGGAAATAGAATATTTTCACCAATAGAATCCTTAAAAGCAACCGAAAGATATAAATATATCTGCATCTGAAGAGAAAGCAATAAAATAATGAACAAGAAATGTGGAAATAAATTGCAGTAATAATGCACCACTCTATGCTCACCTCGACAACACTAAATTGAGGTTTGTTGATTCAAGTAGTTTCTAGTGTTCTTGTAATATAGTTGGACAAGTTCAACAATGGGTTGAACAAATAGCAAATGTCGATATGTCAATCAGTCTCATTAGTTTAGCTCGACCTTTGGAGGCCAGATTTTGGAGTAGGATCTTGAGGTACCCTTAGGCCTAGACAAGGAAGGAACTTATGTCAAGTCCATAGCAATGTTTATTTTTTATGTTCACCTAGCTTATTGATTATTAAAAATCCTGAGCTCTCGGATACTGGAGGGTTTTTGCGTTAAGTCTTATAGATATTAATATTGAAAGTGGTCATTACCTTCAAAAGACATAGAATTCTTGAGGCAATATATATATATATATATATATATATATATATATATATATATATATATATATATATATACATATTTGTGCCTGTATATATATATATATATATATATATATATATATATATATATATATATATATATATATATATATATATATATGGATAAATATCAACACAACATTGTGTTCAAATAGAAATAAATTTCTACCTCATACTTGGGATCGAACGCTAGCCCCTTCTAATGAAAGGCCAGGTCGAAACCAACCATGCCACGAGAGCCCATAAAAGGAAATCTGAACCTGACACTAATCTAGCTGTCCGAGGATTTACCTGGTGAGACATCAATCTCTTTACCAGCGAGTTTTACCAGATTTCCCCGGGCCACCACGTGACACAATTGGTAGTAATTCATTCAAATTACCCCTAATGAGTCAATATGGATAAATATCAACACAACATTGTGTTCAAATAGAAATAAATTTCTACCTCATACTTGGGATCGAACGCTAGCCCCTTCTAATGAAAGGCCAGGTCGAAACCAACCATGCCACGAGAGCCCATAAAAGGAAATCTGAACCTGACACTAATCTAGCTGTCCGAGGATTTACCTGGTGAGACATCAGTCTCTTTACCAGCGAGTTTTACCAGATTTCCCCGGGCCACCACGTGACACAATTGGTAGTAATTCATTCAAATTACCCCTAATGAGTCAATATGGATAAATATCAACACAACATTGTGTTCAAATAGAAATAAATTTCTACCTCATACTTGGGATCGAACGCTAGCCCCTTCTAATGAAAGGCCAGGTCGAAACCAACCATGCCACGAGAGCCCATAAAAGGAAATCTGAACCTGACACTAATCTAGCTGTCCGAGGATTTACCTGGTGAGACATCAGTCTCTTTACCAGCGAGTTTTACCAGATTTCCCCGGGCCACCATGTGACACAATTGGTAGTAATTCATTCAAATTACCCCTAATGAGTCAATATGGATAAATATCAACACAACATTGTGTTCAAATAGAAATAAATTTCTACCTCATACTTGGGATCGAACGCTAGCCCCTTCTAATGAAAGGCCAGGTCGAAACCAACCATGCCACGAGAGCCCATAAAAAGAAATCTGAACCTGACACTAATCTAGCTGTCCGAGGATTTACCTGGTGAGACATCAGTATCTTTACCAGCGAGTTTTACCAGATTTCCCCGGGCCACCACGTGACACAATTGGTAGTAATTCATTCAAATTACCCCTAATGAGTCAATATGGATAAATATCAACACAACATTGTGTTCAAATAGAAATAAATTTCTACCTCATACTTGGGATCGAACGCTAGCCTCTTCTAATGAAAGGCCAGGTCGAAACCAACCATGCCACGAGAGCCCATAAAAGGAAATCTGAACCTGACACTAATCTAGCTGTCCGAGGATTTACCTGGTGAGACATCAGTCTCTTTACCAGCGAGTTTTACCAGATTTCCCCGGGCCACCACGTGACACAATTGGTAGTAATTCATTCAAATTACCCCTAATGAGTCAATATGGATAAATATCAACACAACATTGTGTTCAAATAGAAATAAATTTCTACCTCATACTTGGGATCGAACGCTAGGTAGAAATTTATTTCTATTTGAACACAATGTTGTGTTGATATTTATCCATATTGACTCATTAGGGGTAATTTGAATGAATTACTACCAATTGTGTCACGTGGTGGCCCGGGGAAATCTGGTAAAACTCGCTGGTAAAGAGACTGATGTCTCACCAGGTAAATCCTCGGACAGCTAGATTAGTGTCAGGTTCAGATTTCCTTTTATGGGCTCTCGTGGCATGGTTGGTTTTGACCTGGCCTTTCATTAGAAGGGGCTAGCGTTCGATCCCAAGTATGAGGTAGAAATTTATTTCTATTTGAACACAATGTTGTGTTGATATTTATCCATATTGACTCATTAGGGGTAATTTGAATGAATTACTACCAATTGTGTCACGTGGTGGCCCGGGGAAATCTGGTAAAACTCGCTGGTAAAGAGACTGATGTCTCACCAGGTAAATCCTCGGACAGCTAGATTAGCGTCAGGTTCAGATTTCCTTTTATGGGCTCTCGTGGCATGGTTGGTTTCGACCTGGCCTTTCATTAGAAGGGGCTAGCGTTCGATCCCAAGTATGAGGTAGAAATTTATTTCTATTTGAACACAATGTTGTGTTGATATTTATCCATATTGACTCATTAGGGGTAATTTGAATGAATTACTACCAATTGTGTCACGTGGTGGCCCGGGGAAATCTGGTAAAACTCGCTGGTAAAGAGACTGATGTCTCACCAGGTAAATCCTCGGACAGCTAGATTAGTGTCAGGTTCAGATTTCCTTTTATGGGCTCTCGTGGCATGGTTGGTTTCGACCTGGCCTTTCATTAGAAGGAGCTAGCGTTCGATCCCAAGTATGAGGTAGAAATTTATTTCTATTTGAACACAATGTTGTGTTGATATTTATCCATATTGACTCATTAGGGGTAATTTGAATGAATTACTACCAATTGTGTCACGTGGTGGCCCGGGGAAATCTGGTAAAACTCGCTGGTAAAGAGACTGATGTCTCACCAGGTAAATCCTCGGACAGCTAGATTAGTGTCAGGTTCAGATTTCCTTTTATGGGCTCTCGTGGCATGGTTGGTTTCGACCTGGCCTTTCATTAGAAGGGGCTAGCGTTCGATCCCAAGTATGAGGTAGAAATTTATTTCTATTTGAACACAATGTTGTGTTGATATTTATCCATATTGACTCATTAGGGGTAATTTGAATGAATTACTACCAATTGTGTCACGTGGTGGCCCGGGGAAATCTGGTAAAACTCGCTGGTAAAGAGACTGATGTCTCACCAGGTAAATCCTCGGACAGCTAGATTAGTGTCAGGTTCAGATTTCCTTTTATGGGCTCTCGTGGCATGGTTGGTTTCGACCTGGCCTTTCATTAGAAGGGGCTAGTGTTCGATCCCAAGTATGAGGTAGAAATTTATTTCTATTTGAACACAATGTTGTGTTGATATTTATCCATATTGACTCATTAGGGGTAATTTGAATGAATTACTACCAATTGTGTCACGTGGTGGCCCGGGGAAATCTGGTAAAACTCGCTGGTAAAGAGACTGATGTCTCACCAGGTAAATCCTCGGACAGCTAGATTAGTGTCAGGTTCAGATTTCCTTTTATGGGCTCTCGTGGCATGGTTGGTTTCGACCTGGCCTTTCATTAGAAGGGGCTAGCGTTCGATCCCAAGTATGAGGTAGAAATTTATTTCTATTTGAACACAATGTTGTGTTGATATTTATCCATATTGACTCATTAGGGGTAATTTGAATGAATTACTACCAATTGTGTCACGTGGTGGCCCGGGGAAATCTGGTAAAACTCGCTGGTAAAGAGACTGATGTCTCACCAGGTAAATCCTCGGACAGCTAGATTAGTGTCAGGTTCAGATTTCCTTTTATGGGCTCTCGTGGCATGGTTGGTTTCGACCTGGCCTTTCATTAGAAGGGGCTAGCGTTCGATCCCAAGTATGAGGTAGAAATTTATTTCTATTTGAACACAATGTTGTGTTGATATTTATCCATATTGACTCATTAGGGGTAATTTGAATGAATTACTACCAATTGTGTCACGTGGTGGCCCGGGGAAATCTGGTAAAACTCGCTGGTAAAGAGACTGATGTCTCACCAGGTAAATCCTCGGACAGCTAGATTAGTGTCAGGTTCAGATTTCCTTTTATGGGCTCTCGTGGCATGGTTGGTTTCGACCTGGCCTTTCATTAGAAGGGGCTAGCGTTCGATCCCAAGTATGAGGTAGAAATTTATTTCTATTTGAACACAATGTTGTGTTGATATTTATCCATATTGACTCATTAGGGGTAATTTGAATGAATTACTACCAATTGTGTCACGTGGTGGCCCGGGGAAATCTGGTAAAACTCGCTGGTAAAGAGACTGATGTCTCACCAGGTAAATCCTCGGACAGCTAGATTAGTGTCAGGTTCAGATTTCCTTTTATGGGCTCTCGTGGCATGGTTGGTTTCGACCTGGCCTTTCATTAGAAGGGGCTAGCGTTCGATCCCAAGTATGAGGTAGAAATTTATTTATTTATATATATATATATATATATATATATATATATATATATATATATATATATATATATATATATATATATATACAAAGAATAAAAGGCAAATAAAATTAGTAAAATTATGTTTCGAGCTTAACTTCTCTGACAAAGAGTAGTGTCTGGAAATATACTAAGTATATATAGATGTTGAAAATGTCTAGAAAAACGTTGGGAATTCAATGTCAGGACAGGATTAGTAAGGAAACTATAAGAGAGATTACTTAAGTGCCATATGTTGATGAGATCCTGTTGTGGGGTACATGGAGATGTTTTGGGCTTGTTCTTAACACTCCCCAAGAGGGATTAGTTTACCAAACGTTCAGCTGGGCTTCACAAGGCACTAGAATAGTTGGAAGCCCCAATCGTACATGGATGAAGACTATGAAGCGTGACGTAGTAGATGACAAATGGAGAATTATTGATTCAAAAACTCAAGAGAGAGACGACTGTCGAAATCTAACAGAGGCCCTTTGCGTCAATAGGCGTAGGAGGAGATGATGATGATGATGATGATAATGATTATGGGAAGTGTAGATAGAGGAAAAGTACGAATGGAAAGGGGAGAATAACAAAAACAAAGGATAAAATACAGTATATATATATATATATATATATATATATATATATATATATATATATATATATATATATATATATATATATATGTATATATATATATATATATATATATATATATATATATATATATATATATGTATATATATATATATATATATATATATATATATATATATGTGTGTGTGTGTGTGTGCGTGTGTGTGTGTATTTGTGTAAATATCAACCACCATGGTATATAATATTGAATTCTGCCTTTGGGAATGTATACTGACTGGAATTCATTTATGATAACATCTTCAGGCCGAGCAGAGATTCGAACCTACGTCTCTTAGCCGAAACCATGCCTTCGAGGACTCTACCAATCGAGCTATGGTAAAGTCCTCGAAGGCCTGGTTTCGGCTATGAGGCATAGGTTCAAATTTTTGCTCAGCTAGTACAGTCCTCGCAGGCAAAGTTTCGGCTAAGAGGTATTGATTTAATCTCTACCCAGCCAGAAGCTGTTATCGCAAATAAATTCCAGTGGATATACATTCCCAAAGGTAGAATTCCATATAAAATACCATTGTGGTTGATATTTACATTAATTAAAAATACGAGTGTAAGTGATATTTATATATATATATATATATATATATATATATATATATATATATATATATATATATTTATTTATCTATATATACATATATATACATACATACATACATACATACATATATATATATATATATATATATATATATATATATATATATATATATATATATATATATATATATATATATATATATATGGGCGTACGTTAAATGAGTAGTTTACAGAAATTAGACGAATTTACATACATGTCTGGATATTAATGTGGATATATTATATTACTGTGTATTCATTACCATGAATAAATTAGAATTCAGTGAGTCGAATGATCTAAACGAAGCTGAGTTAATCATCCCTAATCTCGTATGATTTAATTACAGTAATGATCAACCAAACAGCAAAATATATAATAGAGCCCAGTGTTTATTAGATAGTCTGTCACATAAATCAGTGACCTTTGAATTCGAAGTTTTTTCCAAAATTTTATATAATAAAATAAAGCGTCATAATGACATTGCAGGATCACGGTTACTTGAAAATTGGTTATGCTAAATACCTCAACTTAGTTTATTGGTTTTGTGTACACATTTCCATTAGTGAGACATGAATTTAAAGAAATTAGTTATGGCTTATTAGGTTTTAGTACTTATGATAACCTATAAATATATGTATGTATATATATATATATATATATATATATATATATATATAAACACATATATCAAAATGTATATATATATATATATAAATTTATATATATATGTA
>NC_090725.1:52886253-52888753 GCF_036898095.1 Palaemon carinicauda | reverse complement strand
AATGAAAATTAAAAACCGAAGAGCGTTTGAAGACTTAACAAGAAAAAGGAGACATTTTGAAGCCTCAATACCAACGGATTGGAAAGACACACTTCGAGGTTTCTGCTATGGAGAAATGAACGAAAAAGTGTATAGAAAACTCAAACAAAAGCATGACACGAAACTCAATGCACTGATAGAAAGTAGCCCGTGGACTACAAACGTTAATCCAGAATGTGTGGTTAATTTGTCAAATAAAATTCTAGATAAAAATGTGAAGTGTGCCTTGGGATACGGTTTAAATTTCTCGATGTCATCAAGTGCAGTGAATAGTGTAGAAATTACAAATGGAGTGTGTAACCTGGAGAAATTCAGTGATATTTCTGTAGAAGAAGTAAATATGATTAAGGGTATTATATACAGCAATATGAAAAAACCAGTGGTTCCAAATTGCCCAAAAAGATTCAAGAGAGCAATTGCCGAATTGAAGCAAGATAGAAATATTAAGTTGACAAAAGCCGATAAATCTGGAGCACTGGTAATCTTGAATAAAAATGATTATATAGAAAAAATGGAAAACCTCTTGAGTGATGAAAACACATACATGGAATTAAGAAAAAATCCAATTGAGTGTGTGAATAGTAGTTACAACAAAAAAGTGAAAGAGTTATTAAAAGGGAATGAAGATCTGATAAAAATGGTTTGTACAATATCACCAACATTGCCATATATGTATGGAACTATTAAAACTCATAAGCCAAATTACCCAGCTAGGCCAATAATTAGCTCTGTAGGTTCAGCAGCATATAAATTATCTAAGTACCTTGTGAATATCCTCAATCCTTTAGTTGGCACCATCTCATATTCAAATATAAAAAATAATGTAGACTTGATTAACAAACTGAATGAAGTACAGAACAACAGTACCTGTAGGCTTGTCAGTTTTGATGTAGTCTCACTATTCACAAAAGTACCTATTGATGACATGTTGGAATTTTTATCTGAAACATTAGATAATAGACAATTGAATCTACCATTCTCCAAACACACTTTAATAGAATTAATTAAATTATGTATAAAAGATTGTAAATTTGAATTCAATGGGAGATTTTATGCACAAACTTTTGGTATGGCTATGGGAAACCCTTTATCCCCAGTATTGAGCAATCTATATATGGAATTTTTTGAAAGCAGAATCGTAAATAACATCATACCTAATAATGTAAAATGGTTTCGATATATTGACGACATAATATGTGTGTGGCCAGGAAATGAAAATTTAGATAACTTTTTTCTTAGATTGAATAGTTTGGTAGCATCAATAAATTTCACTATGGAGCTGGAGAATAATTGTACCCTACCTTTTTTGGACTGTCGCATACATAGATGTAATAATAGTCTCAAGTTCAGTGTATACAGAAAGCCAACGAATATCTCGGCATATGTCCATTATTACTCAAACCAAGGCAACAAAGTTAAGAAATCTGTATTTACTTCTATGTTTTTAAGAGCATTCCGAGTCTGCAGCCCTGAATATATTGATGACGAAATAAATGGTATTAGAGCAATAGGTAAAAAACTAAAGTATCCTGAAATTGTGTTAGATGATGCCCTAAGAATAGCAAAAAAGACTTTTTTCGGTAATGATAACAGAAAAAACTATAACACACAAAATTTACTTGTACTACCTTATTGTGATTCATTTAAAGAAATTCCCCAACTGTTAAAAAACTTCAATGTAAATGTAGCATTTAAGAGTAAAAATACAATAAAAACAGCCTTAATAAAGAATTCTCCTGACATTAACAAGGGATGTGTATATCGTATTCCATGCAATGCTTGTGAAAAATACTATATTGGTCAAACTGGTAAAGCCCTAGAAAAGAGAATTGAACAACATAAGAAAAGTGTCAGGTATGCTCAAGATAATAATGCACTCTTTGCCCACGTTAGAGATAAAAATCACCCTATTAATTGGTCAGGTGCAAAGAAATTGGTTCATTCAAATAACTTAGTAGAAAGAAACATCATAGAGTCCAGTTTCATAAAAGAAACCTTTGAAAACAACTTGAATATTGGTCATGGAATGTATAAACTCGACGCCTTTATATGTAAAGAGATTTGTAAGCTATATAAAAAACATTAACCACTTAATGTAGAATTGAATGTATTGTGAATAATTAACGTCGGTGTGAAATTAATATTTAGACCTAAGCTACCATTCATTAAAGGAAACAATTATTTTATATAGTATGCATAAGTATATTGGCACTATATAGTGTTATGCTAGATATAAGTATTGATATATACATGATTATATGTTTATGATATTAATGTTGTATACATATAAATGTATATATGCATATGTGTGTATGTGTATATATGTATATATGTATATATGTATGTGTATATATATGTATATATGTATGTGTATGTATATGTATGGGTATGTGTATGTATTTATGTATATGTATATGTGTTTGTATCTTTATGTATGTATATATATGTATATATGTATATG
>NC_090725.1:52876253-52878753 GCF_036898095.1 Palaemon carinicauda | reverse complement strand
ACTACTCAAGACTAGAGAACAATGGTTTGATTTTGGAGTGTTTTTCTCCTAGAAGAGCTGCTTGCCATAGCCAAAGAGTCTCTTTTACCCTTTACAAGAGGAAAGTAGCCACGGAACAATTACAGTGCAGTAGTTAACCCCTTGGTTGAAGAAGAATTGTTCGGTAATCTCAGTTTGTTTAGTGTAAGAGGACAGAGGAGAATCTGTGAAGAATAGGCCAGACTATTCGGTGTATGTGCAGGCAAGGGAAAGAACCGTAACCAATGAGAAGGATCCACTCTCTAGCGGTAGTATCTCAACGTGTGTATAAATGTGTGTGTATATATATAAATAAATATATATCTTGTCACAAGTGCTGCGTTCTTTATGTAAGCCACATTGCGTCTCTGGTAGTACATTTTCTGAAATGTGTTTGCTTAGTCTTACAAGAATTATTCTTGCCAGGATTTTACTTGCAACGCCAAGCAAGGTGATGCCTCTGCTATTGTCACAGAGGGAACGGTCCCCTTTACGTTTGTAGATGGTGACAATGTCCGAGACAAGCCACAAGGTACATCTTCCATGCTCCAAATAGAGAAAATAAGGTTGTGCAGATGTTGATGGAATAAGTAGCCCCCCTCCTTGAATAGTTCAGCTGGTAGATCATCAGGGCTGGGGCTTTTTGTTGTTTTTCATGGCCCTGATGGTTTGTATAGTTTCTGGGAATGTGGGGTTGGTATCTAGGATTTCTGAGTGAGGAACATCAGGGATGTTGTTGAGGATATTAGGCTCTACAGGATTTCGTTGGTTAAGGATCAACCTGAAATGTTGTGCCCAGCGATCTAATATCTCCTGTTTGTTTTTTAGGATGTTTCCTTCTAGAAGCGAACAGGAGTTATTCTACTTTTTGTTGGGCCATATAAAATTTTAATAGAGTTGTAGAGACCATGTTGATCATTTGCATCTGCGTATGATTGAGTTTCTCTTGCACGGTCATTCCACCAGTTATTTTCCATGTCTCTGAGTATTTTCTGCACTTCTGATCTTAGCTGTTGGAAGCTTTCTTTGAGAGCTACAGAAGTAGGTTGTGAGAGCCATGCATCGTGCGCTTTATTTTTTGCTGTGATTAGGTCATGTATACCATCAGCGTTGTTATCAAACCAATCTTGATGACGTCGTGTGGAGAAGCAAAGGGTTTCTTCTGCATTTTCCTGAATTATAATGTCCAGTTTTGTCCACTCAGAGTCAAGCTCATTGTCGATGTTGTTTGGATCAATGTTAGGGATCTCAGCCAGCATTCTTGCTATCCCATGACGGTAGTTGTTCCGAGTAGAGGTGTCTTTCAGAGCAAAAATTTTTAATTTCTTTGAGGGGGGTTTGCGAGAAAGAAGAGGACGGATGGTTAGCTTGAGCTTAGCACGTATTAGATTGTGATCTGTGTGGCACTCGGCACCTCTCATTGCTCGGGTCTGGATGGCATCTTGCTGGTCTCGCTTTTTTATTATGACATAGTCAATCAAGTGCCAGTGTTTTGACCTTGGATGCATCCACGAAGTTTTGTGCTTGTTTTTGAGCTGAAAAAAAAGGGTGTTGGTGATGACTAGGTTGTGTTCTGAGCATAAGGAGAGCATTCTGAGTCCATTGCTATTCATATTGCCAACACCATGATGACCGATGGCACCTCCCCAGTTGTGGTGTTCCCTTCCCACTCTGGTATTGAAGTCACCTAAGAGGATCAGTTTATCTTCCCTTGGAGTTTGGTTAATGGCTAAGTCTAATAATTCATAGAAAGAGTCTTTTGTCTCATCTTCACTGTCCAGTGTAGGAGCCTAAGCACTCAGGAGAGTGGCATAACGACCTTTTGCAAGTGGGATGCGCCAGGATATCAACCTCTCCGAGATGCCAGCTGGTGAGTTTGGGATTTTACTTAGCAGTTTTGTTTTCACTGCAAAACCGACACCATGGTTTCTGCGTTCATTTGCTGGATAACCTTTCCAGAAGAATGTGTATCCTTCTCCTACCTCTGTTAGGGTGTCCTCTTCTGAAAGACGAGTTTCACTTAAGACAGCTATGTCAATGTTGTATCTTTGCAGTGCATGGGCGACAAGAGCTGTCCTGCGGTGAGGTCTGTCATTTTCATCACTATTAATTAGTCTGCGAACATTCCAGGTAGCAATGTTAAGGGGTATTTTTCTTCTATTTCGACCGCAGTAAGGAATGCCTTGGTGGATGCAGTTATCCACCCAGGTGGTAGTGAATCAGCTAATGTTTCCTCAACTACAAGAGAAATGCCATGAGCAAAACCGTGATCTTCATATAGCCTTTATCGATCTAACAAAGGCCTTCGACACGATGAACAGAGACCTCTTATGGACTGCTCTCTCTAAATTTGGAGTACCTCCGAAATTCCCTAACATTCTAAGAAACTTACACATTGATATGCAAGCCTGTGTAAGTATGGGTGGTAGTAAGTCACAACTTTTCAGGGTAGAAACTGGAATAAAACAAAGATCTGTCCTGG
>NC_090725.1:52868753-52871253 GCF_036898095.1 Palaemon carinicauda | reverse complement strand
TCAGACATATGATTAAACTTACAGCCTAATACCTGATTTCTGATTATATAAGGAATTGTATCAGATAAAAGAAAGATACATCTCTCTCTCTCTCTCTCTCTCTCTCTCTCTCTCTCTCTCTCTCTCTCTCTCTCTCTCTCTCTCTCTCTCTCTCTCTCTTCATATAAGAGTTGATGTGGAACAGGAATAAAAGGATTAATATTTTCAATATATATTTGGTATTACTTCTCTTAAGAACTTTAATGGATCGCTTATGACTGTCCTTTATATATCTAAATTAGTTAGGAAAATGACAAAGTTCTCTTAGCTTAACATTCTACGTTTGACTCTATGACGCTGAAAAGTCCTAAAAAGAGCCGGATAAAACATATGGAAGATGTACTGGAATGAAAGGATTCAAATAGCCAGAAGGTGTAAGTTTGTGTAAAATGGATACATGATATATAAATCCCATTTCCTTCATTTTCATTTTACACAAACTTCCACTTCCTGACTATTTGATTCCTTTCATTCTAATACATCCTCCATAGGCTTGATCAAGCTCTTTTTAGGACTTTTCAGCGTTATAATATATATATATATATATATATATATATATATATATATATATATATATATATATATATATATATAAAGTATACACACACACACACACACATATATATATATATATATATATATATATATATATATATATACCTATATATATATATATATATATATATATATATATATATATATATATATATATATATATATATATATATAAACAATAAACATTGGCATACTAATAATCCCTGACCTGACTAGTGACCATGTAATTTATACTTATCTCTATCTGTAGTACCGAAAACATCACTTAGGAATTATTATTTCAAAGACTTATGGAAATCATATCATTGATTTCAAGGCAGTCAAACAAATGGTCAATACAAATCACTCCTGGCTGGGATAACGAGATGAGTAGTTACCAAGTCACGAGAATATTCGTCACTGCCAACCCCTGACCGAATTTATCATACTATTGATTATTCTCTTTGCTACTTCTTCCTCCATATTAAGTGAAAACATTGAAAGAAAGATCGGAATATTTAACAAAATACACATGACCGTCTACTCTCGCAATTAGTGGTAGTTGCATTTTACATAAGATTTCACAAGCTTAATATTTTTGTTTTATAGATAAACACTTTTGTTTCTTCCAATGTTGCTTAAAATTAACCGGGTTTTACATTGCTCGTGAAAAACAAAAAACTTCAAAAGATAATATTTTTTTGTTTTAATACTTACCCAATTTTTTCTCTTCCATTGGTGTTTAACATCTACCAAGTTTTACATTAGTCGTAAAAAAATAATTATTCACAAGATAAAATTTCTAATTTAATACATGAACCTCTTTTTTTTCTATCACATTGGTGATTAACATCTACCTGGTTTTACATTACCCTGAAAAACATAAAACTTCATAAAATATTTTTAATTTTATACATAAACCCTTTTTCTATTCCATTGGCGCTTAACATCTACAAGGTTTTACGTTGTTCGAAAAAAAAAATTGTCTTTATACTCCTTAATTTCCCCTATTTTATTCAGAGGCCAATTTCTTTCATGTCAGGAACTATAACGTCACCATCCTTCCAATTACGAGAATAATCTACGTACAACATTTATACTACAGAAACTTTGAGAACTTGACCTTGGAAGCTGATATTTGGCTACAAAACATATGAGTAAACAATTCAATGGATATCACAATTAAAAGAGCTTTTAAGTTAACGAGGTCAATCTTGGTACTCTTAAATTATCACGAAAGAACAATTGCGAGGTATCAATCTAAATTGATATGTGCAGCCAGGAAAGAAATATGAAGTTATATGAAATATGTGACCTTCACCTATGACAACAAAACCTATATTGATTACTACCATAAATCAACAAGCCAATCTCAAATCAGATCGTTAGGTACAGACAAACATACACCCAGGCTGACTCTTTCTTGTATGAGGTACACGGCAATAAGTTCACCGTGGATTAAGGACGGTGGTATAATAAATCTATTTTGTCGTTTGTACTACTACTGGTTTCCCAATAGCAAAAGAACAGAAATAAGGATATAAAAATAATGAGGTAACTATGGCTGACAAGTCTCATACCTTGTATTGATTAAATTTTATGCAGGAATTCCCAAGCGAATAGTTATTTATTTTTTTTCTAACTTTTATTAAATCATCCTCAGGGGAGTTTTAGATTTACCCAGATACATTTTGATAGTGTAAATTTATCACGTTCTTGATTTTACCTCATTTTTCTATTTGGTTTTCAAGTGCATTTCCATTGTAGTCTTTTATTTTCTTGTGAAAGGATATATCAGCTGAAGCATTCGCAAGGATACATTTGGAAAACCTAATATGAAGAAGGGAAAAAATAACTCGATTAATAAAAACACCTTATTCTTATGAAATTACAATTTCAGGGGAATAAGTATAAATAGTATACCATA
>NC_090725.1:52861253-52866253 GCF_036898095.1 Palaemon carinicauda | reverse complement strand
CACACACACACACTCACACATATATACATATATATATATATATATATATATATATATATATATATATATATGTGTGTGTGTGTGTGTGTCTGTGTGTGTGTATAAATATATACACTAATGTACCCTACCAGTCAAGAATGACGTCTAAATATTCAGATAGATATTCACACACACGCTCACTCACACACAAAGATCTATTCTTTCCGACCGCCTTCTCACCTTTCCCAATTACAACCCGCTTGTTCGGCAATTTGTGGGAGAGTGTGGTTTCCGAGTGTACCTATAGGGGTATCCCATCTCACCAGGGTATGACTACTACCTGTACCCCTGAGCCTACATGGCTGAGGAACAAGAAACGTGAAGTAGGAGATGATGAATGGAGATGTACTGATATAAAAGCTCAAGATAGGTACGACTGGAGAAATCTAACTGAGGCCCTTTGTGTCAATATGCGTACGAGGAGATGATGATGATGATGAGGATGATTATGATGGCCTATATATATATATATATATATATATATATATATATATATATATATATATATATATATATATATATATATATATATATATATATATATATATATATATATACTGTATATATATTATCATTATTATTATTAATTGCTAAGCTACAACCCTAGTATGAAAAACAGGATGCTATAAGCCCAGGTGCCCCAACAGGGAAAATAGCCCAGTGAGGAAGGGTAATACAGAAAAATGAAATATTTAAAGAATAGTAACAATATTAAAATAAATATTTCCTGCATAAACTATGAAAACTTTAACAAAACAAGAGGAAGAGAAAGGAAGAGAAACGCTCGAGCAAGAGAACTCTAACCCAAGACAGTGGAAGACCATGGTACAGAGGCTATGGCACTACCCAAGAATAAAGAACAATGGTTCGATTTTGGAGTGTCCTTCTCCTAGAAGAGCTGCTTACCATAGCTGAAGGGTCTCTACTAGCCTTACCAAGAGATATGTAGCCACTGAACAATCAGAGTGCAGTAGTTAACCCCTTGGGTGAAGAAGAATTGTTTGACAATCTCAGTGTTGTCAAGTGTATGAGGACAGAGGAGAATCTGTAAAGAGTACACCAGACTATTCGGTGTCTGTGTAGGCAAAGGGATAGAACCGTAACCAGAGAGAAGGGTCCTATGTAGTACTGTCTGGCCAGTCAAAGGACCCCATAGCTCTCTAGCGGTAGTATCTCAACGGGCGGCTGGTGCCCTGGCCACCCTACTATATATATATATATATATATATATATATATATATATATATATATATATATATATATATATATATATATATATATATATATATATATATATATATATATATATAGACTTCCCATTTATTATATAGAGGAGATTCATAATTTTGGGAAATAGATTACTGAATGTTTTTTATACCCGATCTCTCAATTAAGAAATAAAAAATGAAAAAGGTTAAAGCTATAATTATAACATATGTGCTCTTTCAAATTAACATGACATTTCAACTGAATGCCAAGGCTCCTGGTTATGTCGTGCAAAATGTCCTACAAAATATTTGATGAAAGCTTCCTGCAATAAAATACCATATCATTAAAAAAGGAATTCTTGATGCAGCGCTCCCTTTACGGTAATGCAAAGCACTCTATTCACAATGCCTCCATTGAAAATAATAGGATGCCATGTCGAGTATTCATAACGCTGGACGGAAAAATGGTAAAGATTTTGCATTCATAGATGAATGCTGCTTTTAAATAAACTTTAGAAGTGAGATAGCCAATTGCAACAATATTTATATATGCAACATGTTTCAAATCGGAATGTTTTCACATCATGCAAGGGAAGAAACAATAAAAACAACTATTAATATTTAATGCATATGATATATTTGATCTATTTTTTTAAGAAGTATATCACGGACATCTAATTACCTGGTTGTTTTTTGTGACAAGAATTATTACTGTTTATAGAAATATTCATGGAAGAGTATATATTACATGATATACTTTTGAGTGTTATTTTCTTTTATAAAGTAACATCTATTACAATTTCAAGTTAATTTATATTTTCTGTAAATTCATCATTTTTAAACGAGGCTAATATTATTATTATTACTAGCCAAGCTACAACCCTTGCAGGGTAAACATAATGCTGCAAGCAGGAAGGCTTCCGCAGGGAAAGTAACATAGCGAAGAAAGAAAATAAGGGAAGAGCAAATAAGCCATGTAAAATGATGAATAAATAATATAGAACATTTTAATATAAGTACCACCATTGAAATATATCCCTCATATATAACCTATAAAACAACTTATGTCAACCTTTTCAATATAAAAGAATTTACAAGAAGCTTGAACTTCAGTAGTTCCACCAATTCAACCGCCAGATTATGATTATTCTACACACTGTTAACACCTGTAATAAAACTTGAAAAATACTGTGTTGTATTGTGCTTCAAGCAAGTGAAGGCATGCTTGTTAAGATTAACAACATACCTAGTAATATGTACATGATGGTACAGTCTGGGAAGATGAGAATGTAATGGATGACCTGAATTATGAAAAATCTTATGCAACATGCATAAAAATTTACTGAACGACGGTATCAATGATTAGTATCCATATGAGGAATAAGGATTACAATAGATCACAAGTTTCTACTCAATATATTAAGATGAGAGCTCCTAGCTCAAGACCAGACATGAGAACAATACTCGAAAAAAGGTAGAATGGTAGAAATTAAACATCTCTTAAATATAGACTGATCTCCAAAAATCAAAAAGACTTTCTCAATAAACCCATTTATAATGCATTGAAAAATAGATAGACTGAATGTCATTCTCAAGAGAAAATCTGCCTTCAAGAATAACATGAAATTTTAAGAGTGGTATATAGTTAAAGATACAAGTTCAATGCAAAGGTCTGGATGTAGAGCAGTCACTGTCTTGGATCTCCTTACAATCATACATTGAGTTTTATAAGGGTTCACCTTCATGCCCCATAATTTGCATCATGCAATTATATTAGCTAGATCTCTATCAAGGGATCCAGGAATTGATGCAAAGACAGTAGTATCATATGCATATGCAACGAGCTTATTTTCCAGGTTATACCATATATCATGCATGTATAGTTTAAAGGTAATGGGCCGAGAACACCAGATATTATATTTAACAACTACTCTCTACAATCTATTACCAAAAAATTATGTTAAGAAAATATTCACCTACTCTCATTTGTTCAATATTAAAAAGAAGGGCCTCGTGATTAACAAGATTAAAAACACTTACATCAATGCCAATCATACACAATTCTTTACCTCAATGAAAGGATTTCTGTACAACATTTGATATTTTAAGAAGAGTATCAAATAGCATAAGACCTTTGTAAAACCCAAACCGCAAATTAGGGAAAACATGATTACCTCCAGAACACTTATTCAGATGTTTTATAAAAATACGTTAAAAATGTTATATATGTGAGTTATTGATATCGGCTAGTAATCAGCAGAGCTAGAGCTACCACAATTGTATTCACATAATGGAGTAACATACCAATTCTCCAACATCTATAAAGAAAGAACCTCTTCCTGTTTACTTGAGAAAAATAACAAACAACGTACGAGCTAAGAAAACAGTGGGTTTCATAAAAATATCATTCGTGTACACCTTCATAAACAATAAGGTCTAGTAAGGATATTTTATTTTTATGTGACCGAAAAGCTAAACTAGTTAGTTCAGCCTCCGGAAAACAGAAATGAGGAAGATCAAGTTTTCATCATTCTGCTTACTATAAAAAACATCAGCCTAAAGGGTTACCTTTTCCTTTTGACAGAGTGATAGAGCCATATGATTTAAGTAGAGGAGGAACTAGCAAGTCTACACCAAATAGTGTAGATTTGAAGGCAGCCTGCCATCTGTGATACTGGGTTGTACATGAAAGGGTTTCTTTTATAATCAAATTGTATTCTTTTTTAGCTGAAGCATAAACTCTCTGAGCAACAGCTTTTAGCCGAGTATAGCTATTCCAAGTCATTTCTGAGCTTTTACCTCTCCAAAACAGATATGCCTCCTTGTTTTCCAAATAAGTAGGTCTATAATCATCATTGAACCAGAGTTGGTCCTTTACTCGCTACTTAACACCAGAATGGATACGCTTATCAAATAGGTTGACCAGATTTTCATTTACGAGAGCAACCACCTTTGTCCTCTTATATAATTGTGATCAATCCAAATGAAAAACATCAACCAAAATGTTATTGGCCACCCCACTACCAATTGCAGCAACACAGACAAATGCAAGAACAATTCTTACAAATAGTTACTGATTGAATATAGCAAAATATGGGAAGATCAGAAATAAAGATAATAACAATAATAATAATGATAATTGTTACGAACCGACTTAATGGTTCATTAGGTTCTTAAAGTTTTAAGGCATTCGGGACTGGAAAAACTGGCAGAGATAAAGACAAGCAACGGAGGGAGGAACTAAAGCAAAATAAAGTGACCTTAAACTAATTTATTATGACGACAAATAATTAATATGCTCAAAATTAGTCCGCATTAAAATCAAATAGAAAGACAGTTAAATCATTCAAAATATGAAAATAGTAAACATCGTAAGAAAGCAGTAAAATATTACATAATTTAAAAGTGTGACTTCTAAACAACTCCGAGAATTAGGCAAAACAAGGCATCATTAGGTCAACCTACAAAAGGTCCCACTCCACCTAAGGAGATCACAGCTCACGACACAGCAATAACAGACAAACCTATACACAAGGTCATCAATACAGCTCCATGCTGCCAATGAGGTTAACCCTCCAAACAGTGTCGTTCCCCAGCTGCCGAAAATACACTAATGATGCCCAGTGGACCCACACTCCACATGACGTCGTCCTCCATACGACGAAAACGCACTAATTCCGGCTAAAGCTGCTGCCCAATGAGATCACACTTGACACGTCGTCCTCTCGACGACAAAAACACGCCAATACTGGC
>NC_090725.1:52821253-52856253 GCF_036898095.1 Palaemon carinicauda | reverse complement strand
GGTCTATGACATTTTGTTAAAAAAAGCCCCGTCCGGAGAAATGATCATGGCAATCTACGGGACAGAACAGTAATTCTTCATTGACAGCAAAAAAAAAAAAAAAAAATGCGTAAAGTGGTGAAAGAAGCCTACGCGTGTCATGGTCCCTTATATTATGTGACGATGAAATAAAGATAATCCAAAAATATTACCTAGAAACCACAACGTTGCACGAGTCATAGTTGCAAAATCTGTAGCACGTCCGTAACACGAATAATGGTCAATGGCCAGGAACCTTTAGTAGCAATATACTGGTCTAATCTAACAACAACAAAGGTATCACATAAGACTTTACTTGGAAGTCATAAGGGAAGCTCGTCCTCTAAGGCGTTTGACAGAGAATTCCAGACATTCAGAACGTCCTTGAGACTGAAGAATTTCCACCCAATTAGTTCAATCCAGTGAACTACCGCCACGACAGAAGCTCTTGTAATGGGACGCACAACTTAGTTGTTGATCGTTTATTGTTGTTGGAAGACAGCACCGAGTTTTCGATCACCAATGGTAATTTTCAAAGGAAGGAGAAGGTGCGGAAGCTGTAGAACAAGAGAGCATTATCTTCACTGGAATGGTCATTGAGTTCGATATCCTACTAAGATTGACTTCATAGAGTAATAAGACGTCGTAGTGAATCCTCTGAGAATTAAAGAAGAGGATGCATAGGTAATCAAAGGGAGAGACAAAATGACACCTTCACCATCCCTCCCCTAATCCACATTATTCTGGTAATTTTTTTTCATAATTTCTCCATTGCAAATCAGTTTTTATAGATAAAAGATCAATACATTTCTATAGAATGTGCATCATCGGGCATGTCTATTGCGTTCATGTGTAGGGATGCATGTAATCCTAAAAGAATAGCCCTGAATTAAAATTTATAGCATAATACTCTCGAATAGAAAGTAACGGCTTTTAAAATCCTGCCTGTTAGAATTTTACATACAATTCTTCTTGTTGAGGTCTATGACATTTTGTTAAAAAAAGCCCCGTCAGGAGAAATGATCATGGCAATCTACGGGACAGAACAGAGTAATTCTTCATTGACAGCAAAAAATGAAGGAAAAAAAATTGTTCCTGCCTCTAAACACTTCACTGTCAAAAATCTGCCGTAAGAAACGGTAAAATTCCTGGAATAAATATTGCCAAGCATTTACCGTTTTAAAAACGAATATATTTACGTAAAGGGGTGATATTACTGTCACCAACCCGTGAAAGATCATAAAAAAAGTAGGATAAAATTACTGTCGCCGGTATTTTACTGAAATACAGCTGAGAACAGTATAATTTTTCGGAGAATTTTCAATTAAAAGTACGATTTTTTTAAGTGTGCCTTCGTATACGACTCCTTCGATCTCACCAACTGGAGGAGTTATCCCAAATTGGATATACAAAGCCATTATCTTTATAGTTACCCATAGCCAAATTCTTTCCATACTCAGAGTCAACTTCGTTAACCTAGGTATAATTTCCTAACTCCCCTTTGGCCAATTCCCTACCCAACCTTACTCTTCTCCAGAATTCTCAATTGACCGGTTTCATTCTCCTTAGGGTGCCCACTCTCCAATGACCCCTCAACCCACCCCTCTCTATTTCAACCTTGAAAGAAAGATAGCTTTCCTCATATTCCAACAATGCTCCCCCAAATCAACACCTCATTTTCTTTCTTCCATTATTTCCTACACTGAACACCTTTACTTTAATATTTACGAATCAGCTAACCCCAGAATAATTATAAAGTTACTACTCCACAGAAAAAAAACGTCCCAAAGCCTATTCCCCAGGATGGCTGGAATTATTAATTCAAGAAGAAGAAGAAGAAATCAAACTCTCAATTCCTTTTGTTATCGATTCTCTGGCGCATTTGACATGCTGATGACTCGAGGAGTTAGAAATGATCTTCAGGAAAGAAAAGGGTCTTGAGAGTTTTCGACAACTCTCGAAGATTTCAAAAAAGGGTTTTATTATTGTTGTAATTTTTATAGTAATTGAAACAGGTACAATGTCAATAATTACTAATACATATTTTATACAGCTGAAGGATTGATTTTGTTTGGTGATGTACGAAAGTTGAAACTGTTAAAGCAGTAGCATTTATTAATGATAAAAAATGGAAGAGGTGTATTATTATTATTATTATTATTATTATTATTATTATTATTATTATTATTATTATTATTATTATTATTATTTAAGCTACAACCCTAGTTGGAAAAGTAAGATGCTATAAGCCCAAGGGCTCCATTAAGGAAAAATAGCCCAGTGAGGAAAGGAAACAAGGAAATAAATAAACGATATGAGAAAAAATTAACCATAAATATTTTAAAAACAGTAACCACATGAAAACAGATATATCATATATAAACTAAAAAAAAAATATGTCAGCCTGTTCAACATAAGAACATTTGCTGCAACTTTGAACATTAAAGTTTTACCGATTCAACTACAAGTGTACTTTAGTTTTTCCCAAAAGGTGTAAAAGATTAATCATTAATATGAAAATGAATGATGTGAGGATAGGAAAAAATAACTCGATTATCCTGATCACAAACTGTATGTTTAAAAAGTATTCAACAAGGGAACTTGATGTAGGGAAAATTAACAAAAATTCATTGTGATTTCAGATTGCTCATATGAAATCGAAAGGAAAATCCTTTAGTTGAATACAAGTTATTTATATATAGGCTGGCATAAATCTCTCTTCATAGTTTATATTTGACAGACTTATTTTAACATTGTTACTGATCTTAAAATATCTCATATTAATAATCAATTACTTTTCATATAGCATTTCTTTCCTTATCTCATTTCCCCCCGAGGCATTTTTCAATGGTGGAGCCATTAGGGTTATAGCACCCTGCTTTCCCAACTAGGTTTATAGCTTGGAAAGTGTTGTATTATGTTATTAATGCGGAGCAATAATAACAGAAAACTTATTTAGGTTTCTCAATAATTCACAAAAAAGATGTCCAACATGTCGCCTACACACTCATTAATTATTCATATGATTTTTTTTTATATAATAAAAGAGACCTTTAAGTATATCTAACCCAGCATAATTCAATTCCCTTCTTCCCGCAAAGAGAAATAAAACAAATAAACATAAGGTTACAAAAATCAAGCAAATGGAAAAAGGGAAATGAGTACTAAGAAAAAAAAAAAAAAAACCTGCTGTTTTGTTGACAAACCTCATACAAGTCTGCTCAACGGTAGTAGACGGGCCACCTAGGAGGAGGACAGTGGTGATATTAGTAACTGCAATACAAGTCACAGGGAAGACATATGCAAGGAATTACAAAATGACTGAGAGAAGACATTGGAACACCGTCATGGATTATACGCTTTGGGTTAAATCCTTTGACGGAGGAAGACAAAGGTTGAATCATTTCGGATATGACATCATTAATAACTACAATCTACAATAGGACTTACAACTTCTAAACAAAATATATTATTTCGCAAAAGGAACATCATAAATTTAAACTATGGGACGACATTCCTAATCAGAACTTGTATAGGAGAGTATCTCACTGGATACGTCCATGCTTAACGATCTGCTGGAATGGGGTTCGAGACCCACTCATGCCCGATAGTTTATTGTGATGTGTGCAACCTCACCTTACTTGTAAATTAAAGATCGGGGGAAGAGCCAAGAGGTCTACCTTCTGAGTCATCAGTAGTCATTACTTTGCCCTCCCTGGTCCTGCCATAGATAGGGAAGGGAGATTGGGCACTGATCTTACGTATATCTGATCAGTCTGTAGGGTATTGTCCTGCTAGGGCATTGTCACTGTCCCTTCTGCTAGGGCATTTTCATTGTCCCTTTCCTTGGCCATTCAAGAGTAACCTTTAAACTTTTAAAAGAACATAGCCATTGTGAACGGGAATAGATATTAATCATAGGCCAAATTTAAAATAGTTCAATGGCAAGGAAATAAGTTCCTAATTTTATCATGAAGCAAAGGCGGTGGAACAGTTGGCATTTTATCCACCACGACAAATTGCTTTTCATCAAACTCCCGTCTTTTGTTTATACCATTAAAAAGATTTCCTTAATTCTGTGTGAAATTTCATGAAAGATGATATATCCAAAGCCACTGAATTCTGAAACCTGCCGATAAAGATTTAAATATTTTGGCCTTTTCACTCTAAATCTGTATCACACAATTTTGACAAAGAATTTTATTCTGTAAAACCACATGCAGTGGAAATTAAATTTCATCACTATCTACTTAGGGGAATATTTTCCTTCACCAAGTCAATTTAAGCGGGGATATTTAATGCATTCAATTATGCAGTAAATAATATAATCTTATTGACTCTAATTCCTGGATATTGAGGCATAACTAATCTAATCAGATGGGAATTTTTTTTCTATGATTCATTACATCCTCAAATCAGAAACTTTTCGAAATATGTTCCATACAATATTTACTTCAATGAATTTCAATTTCGATAGAAGAATTCATGTCTTCATTCGCATGATACGATCAAACATAACCTGACATTTCATGAAATAGAGTAAAGTAATTCTTTTGGTTTCTGCATTAGGAATAACTAACGATTTACAAGAAAAAAAAAACTGCTTGTCGGGTCATTTATCTCAAACAGCGAATAACTTTTGGCTAGATATTTTAGTTATCAAAATGGGGTTATCAAGAAGGAAACTGTAGGGACGTCTTCACATCCATGGAGTAACAGTATCCATTAAAAGTTCAAATAAAATAAAATATTCCTAATAGTCTTAAAGTCAAAAGAAAGTTTAATTTGTATTATTATATTGCATTTTATCCTTGATTTTCATAATGAACAAAATAACTATGTTAATCAGTTAACTGACACCCCATAATTGAAAAACTAAACAGACAAAGGTTTGAAGGGACTTTGAACTCGGTATCCAGTTCTCAATAGGAAATGATAAGGGACAACTGAAATTCAGTATGTAGAATTAATATGAAACACACCATCAGAGAAATATGGGAATATCATTTTCTATCTGACGAAGATAGAGTGATCTTTTTTTTCTGTTCATGACTGGAGTGAAGATACACATTATGTATTGATTTTATTATTAGTATAAGTACCTTACACATAAGTTTGTATGTACGTCTATATACATATATATATATATATATATATATATATATATATATATATATATATATATATATATATATATATATATATATATTATATATATGTATATATATATATATATATATATATATATATATATATATATATATATATATATATATATGTATGTATATATACACACATATATATACTGTCTAATAATATATATATATAATATATATATATATATATATATATATATTTATATATATAAATATATATATATATATATATATATATATACATATATGTATATATATATATATATATATATGTATATATATATATATGAATACATTATATATATATGTATATATAATGTATGTATGTATGTATATATAATATATATATATATATATATATATATATATATATATATATATATCTATACAGTATATATATATATATATATATATATATATATATATATATCTGTATATATGTATATATATATATATGTATATATATATATGTATAAATATACTGTATATATATATATATATATATATATATATATATATATGTATATATATATATATATATATATATATATATATATATTAATGTATATATATATATATATATATATATATATATATATATATATATATATATATATATATATATATATTTATATACATGTGTATGTATATGTATACATATATATGTAGGAGGGTTTTCTTTGTCGAGGGATCATAGTGATAATCGAATTACAGCAATCTTCACGAATGACTTTAACACCTAAAAGGTTTAATGTTACGGCAATTGAAACATTAAAGGCAATAATAATAATAATAATAATAATAATAATAATAATAATAATAATAATAATAATAATAATAATAATAATAATAATAATAATAATAATAATAATAATAATAAGACTATTGTACGTGCTAAAATCATTTCAGTAACGTGATGGTAATATTGAATACAAAGACAGCATGAATCCAACGAAAAAAATATTATGAGGAAAAGAGAAAAGAACATAAAACAACGAATAGCAAAGCAGAGAAAACGTGGACATTTCGATTACTGACAAAACGCAGCAACCACGCCAAGTGATGACAGATAATAATGAAGGTAATCATGTTTCTGTGATATCTTACAACAAACAATCATACACTTAACTCAGCGAGCTTCACTTTAACACACATGCACACAACTTTGATCCTTAAGCTAATTCCACAATGATTTTTTTCTTATGACACAAGTACTACTGAAACTGTTCATCTTAACAGCTTCAACCTTTTCTTCCACTCACACCAAACAGTCAAAATTCACATCCATAAAGTCTGTAACCAGTAATGTCCAAACATATTGCTATCCGTTTTACTTCTCTTATTCTAAGTTTGAGAAGGTATAGTCCACATGAGAGGGTGTTGAGAGTAACTAAGAGTTCCAATCATGAAAATCAAGTCTGCGTTGGATTATGTAGACATGGGAGAGCCTGATTACATGTGAAATTGGGCATCAAACATGTGTGTCTCATGTATTCATGGCTGTTCAACCGTCTTTATGGATTGAAGCAAAATAAAATAAGAAAAAGGTCATCAAACATATATTTGAAGTTGCGGTATGGTAAAATGAGTTGTAAATGAGACTTGCAATGAATTATATTTTAGATGACATTTTTCTAATTGAGGTCAGTTTAAAAAAAAAAAACATGATCAGAAAAAGTAAAAACTTGAGAAAGAATGCGGCTAGGGGGCTAAATGGAAACAAGGGAGATGGAGCAATGAGTAATAATGGATGGTGGAAGAATGGAACTACCAGAGTGATAAAAGTATCAAGGTTTGAAAATGCATGTACGAATAATTTACTCTGCTTGGCTACAAAAATAAGTAAAGATTCATATACAGTATCTCATATTTCATATTCTTTACTCACCTACGTCCAAAGGGCAAGCCGTCAATCCGAATAAAACAGGAAATCATTAATATCAATGAATTCCGACAAATTAAACCTACTTCAAAGGCTACATGATTGACTGGTAATGCTAAGAGCCTATTGATCCAGAGACGAGGACATGGCTAATTAAAATCATCGTGGCTCTAATTATGCTGCAGTCAGACATATGATTAAACTTACAGCCTAATACCTGATTTCTGATTATATAAGGAATTGTATCAGATAAAAGAAAGATACATCTCTCTCTCTCTCTCTCTCTCTCTCTCTCTCTCTCTCTCTCTCTCTCTCTCTCTCTCTCTCCATATAAGAGTTGATGTGGAACAGGAATAAAAGGATCAATATTTTCAATATATATTTGGTATTACTTCTCTTAAGAACTTTAATGGATCGCTTATGACTATCCTTTATATATCTAAACTAGTTAGGAAAGTGACAAAGTTCTCTTAGCTTAACATTCTACGTATGACTCTATGACGCTGAAAAGTCCTAAAAAGAGCCGGATAAAACATATGGAAGATGTACTGGAATGAAAGGATTCAAATAGCCAGAAGGTGTAAGTTTGTGTAAAATGGATGCATGATATATAAATCCCATTTCCTTCATTTTACACAAACTTCCACTTCCTGGCTATTTGATTCCTTTCATTCTAATACATCCTCCATAGGCTTGATCAAGCTCTTTTTAGGAGTTTTCAGGGTTATAATATATATATATATATATATATATATATATATATATATATATATATATATATATATACATATAAAGTATACACACACACACACATATATATATATATATATATATATATATATATATATATATATATATATATATATATACATATATATATATATATATATATATATATATATATATATATATATATATATATATATATATATATATATATATAACAATAAACATTGGCATACTAATAATCCCTGACCTGACTAGTGACCATGAAATTTATACTTATCTCTATCTATAGTACCGAAAACATCACTTAGGAATTATCATTTCAAAGACATATGGAAATCATATCATTGATTTCAAGGCAGTCAAACAAATAGTCAATACAAACCACTCTTGGCTGGGATAACGAGATGAGTAGTTACCAAGTCACGAGAATATTCGTCACTGCCAACCCCTGACCGAATTTATCATCCTATTGATTATTCTCTTTGCTACTTCTTCCTCCACATTAAGTGAAAACATTGAAAGAAAGATCGGAATATTTACCAAAATAAACATGACCGTCTACTCTCGCAATTAGTGGTAGTTGTATTTTACATAAGATTTCACAAGCTTAATATTTTTGTTTTATAGATAAACACTTTTGTTTTAATACTTACCTAATTTTTTCTCTTCCGTTGTTGTTTAACATATACCAAGTTTTACATTACTCTTCCATTGTTGTTTAACATATACCAAGTTTTACATTACTCGTAAAAACATAATTATTCACAAGATAAAATTTCTAATTTAATACATGAACCTCCTTTTTTCTATTACATTGGTGATTAACATCTACCGGGTTTTACTTTACCCTGAAAAACATAAAACTTCATAAAATATTTTCAATTTTATACATAAACCCTTTTTCTATTCCATTGGCACTTAACATCTACTGGGTTTTACGTTGTTCGAAAAAAAAAATGTCTTTATACTCCTCAATTTCCCCTATTTCATTCAGAGGCCAATTTCTTTCATGTCAGGAACTATAACGTCACCATCCTTCCAATTACGAGAATAATCTACGTACAACATTCATACTACAGAAACTTTGAGAACTTGACCTTGAAAGCTGATATTTGGCTACAAAACTTATGAGTAAACAATTAATGGATACCACAATTAAAAGAGCATTTAAGTTAACGAGGTCAATCTTGGTACTCTTGAATTATCACAAAAGAACAATTGCGAGGTACCAATCTAAATTGATATGTGCAGCCAGGAAAGAAATATGAAGTTATATGAAATATGTGACCTTCACCTATGACAACAAAACCTATATTGATTTCTACCATAAATCAACAAGCCAATCTCAAATCAGATCGTTAGGTACAGACAAACATACACCCAGGCTGACTCTTTCTTGGCTGAGGTACACGGCAATAAGTTCACCGTGGATTAAGGACTGTGGTATAATAAATCTATTTTGTCGTTCGCACTACTACTGGTTTCCCAATAGCAAAAGAACAGAAATGAGGATATAAAAATAATGAGGTACCTATGGCTGACAAGTTTCATACTTTGTATTAATTACATTTTATGCAGGAATTCCCAAGCGAATAGTTATTTATTTTTTTTCTAACTTTCATTAAATCATCCTCAGGGGAGTTTTAGATTTACCCAGATACATTTCGATAGTGTGAATTTATCACTTTCTTGATTTTACCTCGTTTTTCTATTTGGTTTTCAAGTGCATTTCCATTGTAGTCTTTTATTTTCTTGTGAAAGGATATATCAGCTGAAGCATTCGCAAGGATAAATTTGGAAAACCTAATATGAAGAAGGGAAAAAATAACTCGATTAATAAAAACCCCTTATTCTTATGAAATTACAATTTCAGGGGAATCAGTATAAATAGTATACCATATAACTGTAGAAAATAAGAATCATTTAGCTATCAAAAATCTATAACTTTGGTTCTAGACCATCAAACATGCACGACTTCACCTAATCGTTATTTTTACAAAATTTAATTGAATCACCCCATCAATTTACTGTAATTCTACCAACGGGTAGTCCAAGTCCAGTAACCCTCGGGGGCCGTAACGTCTTGTCTAAGAACCCCGCCCGGAGATAAGCTCCAGGCAATGTGAACGAACGAACGGACTAACGAACAGACGGACGGACGAACGAATGAACGAACGAACGGCCGAACTGACGGACAAACGAAAGAATGGACGAACGGACAGACTGACAGTCGAAAAAACGGACGAATTCACTATTGAATGGACGGACGAACGAACGAACGAACGAATGGATGGACGAACAAATGAATGGATGGACGAACGAACGAATGAATGGATGGACGAACGAATGGATGAACGAATAAATGTACGAAAAGACGATCGAACGGACGGTCGGACGAACGAACGAACGGACTCATTGACAAACAACCTAGTCGACCATTTCTTAACTGTGGTAAAGAGGGAAAAACCCAGAATGAGCCAAGTCGTCGTTAGTTGATTCGTTATTGCGACTCGCTGACCTATTTCATCATCTTCCTCGTTAGCCAGTCCCTTTGCTACTTCTTTCAAATTAGGGTAAACAAAGAATGATATGAATATTTCAGGAATTAAAGGAGATATGCTCCTATTCTTTGTGTTCTTTTCTCTCTGCACAATACTTCTAGGGAGAATAGTTATCCTCTTTAACATTCATTCTTTCATTCTCATGTGTGTTCTTTATTGAACACTTTATAATATTCACATTGTAAACAAACTAAACTTTTCCCTACTTATACCTTTAATATTATTTACATTATTTTTGTACAGTATTTATGCCTCAAGCAGATATCCGTTCAAGGCCCGTTTCAAATTCCAAATATACATAACGAACTCACCCAAGCTATTCAAATCATTAACCATTTAACAAAAAAATTAATAAACCAAAAACCAGAGTCTTCGAAAACTATTGTAAAAGTTTCCAAAATGAATTTTCCGTTGGTTTAATCAGTAAATATATTTCCTTCATAACATCTACATAATTACTATTAAAAGTTGAAGCAAAGCGTTTGAAATTAAAGTTAAAGTTATGTACAATGCTACTTTTCTAAGTCGTTACAGTAATTGTCATAATTGGAAATAAGAACAAAGAAAGAATAGAATTTCAGGAAAGGTTTGTTTTCCCATCCCATTAATAAAGTGTTTAGTAATTTTAAAAACTGGTGGGGAGGTTAACTTATTCTGCTGAATATCTATAAAGTGTAGAGTCTAGTTTACATTTTATAATTATTACTAAATGTGAATTAATATGAAATATTTTCCCGTTGGGGTAGCATATTTGTTTTTTTATATCTGTGTGTATATTCTATAAATACATTTCCCCATCTTGTCATTTACCTTTCGTTTACAAAACTTTACATATTTTCAAACTTATCTAAGTTTAATGTGTTAATATTTTCAGAGAGGCGAACTATGTTGAGATATAATTAAAATCTTGTAGATGTCAATTTTTGACAACAGTGATATTGGAACAGTTTAGGAAAATATTAAAACAATGTGTAGTGTTACAGTACTGGACTCAAATGTGTTAAACTGTGAACGGACACATGCTTCTGCTGATTTGAGGTCAAGCCGCGGAATTAGGCACCTAATTCCAAGGAACCTGTAAGGAATTCTAGGAAAAATTCTCTTCTGCCTGGCTTCACTCGTTGCGTTAGGAAATAGAGTTGTATATATAACAACACACACACACACACACACATATATATATATATACAGTGATACCTCTGGATACGAAAGTTTCTGCTTACGAAAAATTCAGGATACGAAAAGCGATACAAAGATTTTTATGCCCCAGTATACGAAAAAATTTTCAGGATACGAAAAGCTTACGAGATCCCAACTCGTCGCCGAGAGTACAGTACCTTTTTTTTCAGGGTATCAACCCTTAATTTAGGTGTACAGGTAACAATACACCTTCACTGATCCAAATGCTTTACATACAGTACCGTAACTTTTATACAGTAGTAAAGAAAATGGACCGTTTTCTTGGGGCTTGGAGGGGATAACTAGGCTATAACTACATTATTGAATAATCTCATGGTGGTTTCTGGAATGGATTAGGCTGTTTTTAACGATTGGGTTAATTATTGAATGATAGAAATGGCTGCATTGCATGTTTATTACTACAGTTTAGCGTGTTTATGAAAGAAAAGGTGAATTTTTGTAAGGCTTGGAACGGATTAGGCTATTTACATGTAAAACGCGACTCAGGATACGAAAAAATCAGGATACGAAATCGTATCCTGAACGGATTACTTTCGTATCCTGAGGCATCACTGTATATATATATATATATATATATATATATATATATATATATATATATATATATATATATATATATGTATATATATATATATATGTGTGTGTGTGTGTGTGTATAAATATATACACTAATGTATCCGACCCGTCAAGAATGACGTCTAAATATTCAGATAGATATGCACACACACGCTCACTCACACACAAAGATTTATCCTTTCCGACCGCCTTCTCACCTTTCCTAATTACAACCCGCTTGTTCGGCAATTTGTGAAAGAGTCTAGTTTCTGAGTGTACCTATAAGGGTACCCCATCTCACCAGGGTATGACTACTACCTCTACCCCTGAGCCTATATGGCTGAGGAACAAGAAGCGTGAAGGAGGAGATGATGAATGGGGATGTACTAAAGCTCAAGATAGGTTCGACTGGTGAAATCTAACTGAGGCCCTCTATGTCGATATGCGTAGGAGATGATGATGATGATGGTGTATATATATATAAATATATATATATATATATATATATATATATATATATATATATATATATTTATTATCATTATTATTATTAAATGCTAAGCTACAACCCTAGTTGGAAAAGCAGGATGATATAAGCCCAGGGGCCCATACAGGGAAAATAGCCCGGTGAGGAAAGGTAATTAAGAAAAATAAAATATTCTAAGAATAGTAACAATATTAAAATAAATATTTCCTATATAAACTATGAAAACTTTAACAAAACAAGAGGAAGAGAAAATAGATAGAAAAATCGGCCCAAGTGTACCCTCGAGCAAGAGAACTCCAACCCAAGACAGTTGAAGACCATGGTACAGAGGCTATGGCACTACCTAAGAATAGAGAACAATGGTTTGATTTTGGAGTATCCTTCTCCTAGAAGACCTGCTTACCATAGCTGAAGGGTCTCTTCTAGCCTTAACAAAAGGAAAGTAGCCACTGAACAATTAGAGTGCAGTAGTTAACCCCTTGGGTGAAGAAGAATTGTTTGGCAATCTCAGTATTGTCAGGTGTATGAGGACAGAGGAGAATCTGTAAAGAGTACACCAGACTATGCGGTGTCTGTGTAGGCAAAGGGAAAGAACCGTAACCAGAGAGAAGGGTCCTATGTAGTACTCTCTGGCCCGTCAAAGGACCCCATAACTCTCTAGCGGTAGTATCTCAACGGGCGGCTGGTGCCCTGGCCACCCTACTACATATATATATATATATATATATATATATATATATATATATATATATATATATATATATATATATATATATATATATATATATATATATATATATATATATATATATATATATATATGTATATATATATATATATATATATATATATATATATATATGTATATACATATATAGACTTCCCATTTATTATATAGGGGAGACTCATAATTTTGGGAAATAAATTACGTAATGCTTTTTATACCCGATCTCTCAATTAAAAAAAAATAAGAAATGAAAAAAGTTGAAGCTATAAGTATAACATATGTGCTCTTTCAAATTAACATGACATTTCAACTGAAAGCCAGGGCTCTTGATTATGTCGTGCAAAATGTCCTACAAAATATTTGATGAAAGCTTCCTGCAATAAAATACCATATCATTAAAAAAGGAATTCTTGATGCAGCGCTCCCTTTACGGTAATGCAAAGCACTCTATTCACAATGCCTCCATTGAAAATAATAGGATGCCATGTCGAGTATTCATAACGCTGGACGGAAAAATGGTGAAGATTTTGCATTCATAGATGAATGCTGCTTTTAAATAAACTTTAGAAGTGAGATAGCCAATTGCAGCAATATTTAAGCAATATGTTTCAAATCGGAATGTTTTCACATTATGCTAGAGAAGAAACAATAAAACAACGATTAATATTTAATGCATCTGATATATTTGATCTATTTTTTTTTAAGAAGTATATCATGGACATCTAATTACCAGGTTGTTCTTTGTGACAAGAATTGTTACTATTTATAGAAATATTCATGGGAAAGTATATATTACATGATATACTTTTGAGTGTTATAATTTTTTATAAAGTAATATCTATTACAATTTCAAGTTAATTTATATTTTCAGTAATTCATCATTTTTAAACGAGGCTAATATTATTATTATTACTAGCCAAGCTACAACCCTTGCAGGGTAAGCATAATGCTACAAGCAGGAAGGCTTCCGCAGGGAAAGTAACATAGCGAAGAAAAAAAATAAGGGAAGAGCAAATAAGCGATGTAAAATGATGAATAAATAATATAGAACATTTTAATATAAGTACCACCATTGAAATATATCCCTCATATATAACCTATAAAACAACTTATGTCAACCTTTTCAATATAAAAGAATTTACAAGAAGCTTGAACTTCAGTAGTTCCACCAATTCAACCGCCAGATTATGATTCTTCCACACACTGTTAACACATGTAATAAAACTTGAATAATACTGTGTTGCATTGTGCTTCAAGCAAGTGAAGGCATGCTTGTTAAGATTAACAACATACCTAGTATTATGTACATGATGGTACAGTCTGGGAAGATGAGAATGTAATGGATGACCTGAATTACGAAAAATCTTATGCAACATGCATAAAAACTGACTGAACGACGGTATCAATGATTAATATCCATATCAGGAATAAGGAATACAATAGATCACAAGTTTCTACTCAATATATTAACATGAGAGCTCTTAGCTCAAGACAAGACAGGAACAATACTCGAAACAAGATAGAACAATAGAAATTAAACATCTCTTAAATATAGACTGATCTCCAAAAAATCAAAAAGACTTTCTCAATAAACCCATTATAATGCATTGAAAAATAAATAGACTGAATGTCATTCTCAAGAGAAAATTTGCTATCAAGAATAACACATGAAATTTTAAGAGTGGTATATAGTTAAAGATACATGTTCAATGCAAAGGTCTGGATGTAGAGCAGTCACTGTCTCCGATCTCCTTACAATCATACTTTGAGTTTTGTTAGTGTTCACCTTCATGCCCCATAATTTGCATCATGCAATTATTTTAGCTAGATCTCTATCAAGGGATCCAGGAACTCAGATCTACTTTCAGGATATGGAATTGATGCAAAGACAGTAGTATCATATGCATATGCAACGAGCTTATTTTCCAGGTCCTGCCATATATCATACATGTATAGTTTAAAAGGTGATGGGCCGAGAACACTGGCCCGAGGAACACCAAATATTATGTTTAACAACTACTCTCTGTAATATATTACCAAAAAATTCAGTTAAGAAAATGTACACCTATTCTCATTTGTTCAATACTAAAAAGAAGGTCCTCGTGATTAACAAGATTAAAGACACTTACATCAATGCCAATCATACACAATTCTTTACCTCAATGAAAGGATTTCTGTACAACATATATTGTAAGAAGAGCATCAAATAGCATAAGGCCTTTGCAAAACCCAAACTGCAAATTAGGGAAAACATGATTACCTCCAGGATACTTATTCAGATGTTTTATAAAAGTACGTTAAAAATGCTATATATGTGAGTTATTGATATCGGCTAGTAATAAGCAGAGCTAGAGCTACCACAAATATATTCACATAATGGAGTAACATACCAATTCTCCAACATCTATAAAGAAAGAACCTCTTCCTGTTCACTTGAGACAAATAAAAAACAACGCACGAGATAAGAAAACAGTGGGTTTCATAAAAATATAATTTGTGTACACCTTCATAAACAATAAGGTCTAGTAAAGATATTTCATTTTCATGTGACCGAAAAGCTAAACTAGTTAGTTCAGCCTCCGGAAAACAGAAATGAGGAAGATCACGTTTTTCATAACTCTGCTTACTATCAAAAACATCAGCCTAAACGGTTACCTTTTCCTTTTGACAGAGAGTGATAGAGCCACATGATTAAAGTAGAGGAGGAACTAGCAAGTCTACACCAAATAGTGTAGATTTGAAGGCAGCCTGCCATCTATGATCCTTGGTTGTACATGAAAGGGTTTATTTTATAATCAAATTGTATTCTTTTATAGCTGAAGCATAAACTCTCTGAGCAACAGCTTTTAGCTGAGTATAGCTATTCCAAGTCATATATGATCTTTTACCTCCCCAAAACAGATATGCCTCCTTGTTTTCCAAAAAGTAGGTCTATAATCATCATTGAACCAGAGTTGGTCCTCTACTCGCTATCTAACACCAGAATGGATACGCCTATCAAATAGGTTGACCAGATTTTCATTTGCGAGAGCAACCGCCTTTGTCCTTTTATATAATTGTGATCAATTCAAATTAAAAACATCAATCAAATGCTATTGGCCACCCCACTACCAATTGCAACAACACCGACAAATGCAAGAACAATTCTTACAAATAGTTACTGATTGAATATAGCAAAATATGGAAAGATCAGAAATGATAATGATGATGATGATGATGATGATTATGATTATGATTATGACATATTCACAAACATATATATATATATATATATATATATATATATATATATATATATATATATATATATATTTATATATATATATATATATATATAAATATATATATATATATATATATATATATATATATAGATATATATATATATATATATATATATATATATATATATATATATATATTTATATATATATATATATATATATATAAATATATATATATATATATATATATATATATATATATATATATATATATAGATATATATATCTATATATATATATATATATATATATATATATATATATATATATATATATATATATATATATATATTATATATATATATATATATATATATATATATATATATATATATATATATATATATATTGCGTATATATAACCGACAGTTATGCTGACGTGAAGAATATACTAGATATATGTCCAGGAGTTATACATGACCGTGTTGGAAATAGATAAAATGCATGGAGGTGGAGAGAATGAGATATGGAAGGTTAAACTTCAGTTGAAAAGATAACATAGCAAATATCATCCGAGAGAAAGGACTGATGACGCATGATAGCACAAGAGAAGAAGATAGAGAGGAGTTATAGGATTATTATTATTATTATTATTAATATTATTATTATTATTATTATTATTATTATTATTATTATTATTATTAGGTTAGCTACAATACCAGTTGGTAAAGCAGGATGCTATAAGCACAAGGGCTCCAACAGGTAAGAAATAGACCTGTGATGAAATGAATTATGGAAATAAACTGCAAGAGAAGTAACGAACAATTAAAATAAAACATTTTAAGAAAAATAACAACATTGGAACCACTCTTTCATATATAAACTATAAAAAGAGACTTACTTTGGCCTGTTTGAAGCAAAAACACTTCCTTCATGGAACATTTAAACTCCGATCTTTTTCGAAGAGCTCTTTAATTTTTTAGCCCTAATATCTACATGCACAGGCTAAACCCAAGATATTTTTCAAGACATATTTTCAACTTTACCTCCTTCATGGAATGTTGAGGCCAACCCCTTTTCAAAACATATTAATTTAAACTCTTCCTGTATCAAGAAAGGAGCAAACCAACACCACTTTTAAAGGATGCTTTCAACTTTACCTCCTTCATAGAGGTTTAAACCTCACAGCTTTTCAGAGAGATATTTTTAGCCCAGCTTCTTCATGGAAGGGTTAAAAACAAGTCAATTTTCATGTGATATTTTTAACTCTACCCTCTTCATGTAAGGTTTCGCCCGACCGCTTTCGCCAAGAAATGTTATCAACTCTATATCCTTCATGGAAGGTCTAAATCGGTCCCCTTTTGGTGAAGAGATGCTATGAACTCTATATCCTCTAGATTCAACCCCTTTTTGTCTAGAGTTGTTCTAAACTCAACCTCCTTCACGTAAGGTTTAAACCAAATTCCTTCACCGAGGGATCTTTCCAACTTAGCCCCTGTTTGTTGAAAGCCCTTTAGGACACATCGACCCCATAAAATAACTGGTAAACACGGAAGAGAGAGAAGATGAAGACCTTATATATTTTCCTGCGAAAAAAACTCCGCATATTCTATTCGATATATGGTAATTCATAAAGTGACTATTAAGGTAACATAAAAGTTATGACAGGTATTAAATCTTGACCATGGTAGGCCTTCAAAAAGAAAAGTAAATGGAGAAAGATCGATGACTTTCATCTAAATAGGTAAAAATCCAATCACGCTGGTGTAAATATTAACTTCTGATCATGTTGTTCACGATATAATCCATAAGTTAAGGGAGGATAAGCGCGAAAAAATTTAACAAGTGTAAATAAAAGAAATTCCTCTTTCTATGAGCTTATGTGTGTCAGCTGGCAAACCCTTGGCATCTTTCCTCTTGTATTCTTTCTTCCCTTTATGTGGATTTTCCAAGAGAACCAAGAAGTGGGGACGCTTAAATTGAGGTTGGACAAATAGCGATAAGTAGCAAGGTGAAGCTTGTATTTTGGCGTTTATTAATCATTTATTTTTCCTTTTTCCCTTCAATCTTTTTTAGGATTAATAATTTATTTGATCCAATCTTTATTTCCAGAACAAAAAAAAATTATTAGGGTTTTTTACGGCTTGAAAACTTTTATTCATTCAAATTTCTTTTATATTTTTGACTGAAAAATATTTCTTGTTGCTTTTTTCCTTCCAATAGTTCAGTATGTTTTCTTGCTTTATGCTTCTACTCGTACACTGAAGCGAGAAACAAAGAATCTCTAACAAAAAAGAGGGAGTGAAATAGAATTATATATATATATATATATATATATATATATATATATATATATATATATATATATATATATATGTATAAATACATATATATACATATATATATATATATATATATATATACATATATATAATATATATAATATATATATATATATATATATATATAAATATATATATATATATATATATATATATATATATATATATATATATTTATATATATATATATATATATACATACATACATATATATATATATATATATATATATATATATATATACACACACACACATATATATATATATATATATATCTACATATATATACATATATATATATATATATATATATATATATATATATATATATATATATATATATATATGTACAGTACATATATATGTATATATATATATATATATATATATATATATATATATATATATATATATATATATATATATATATATATATATATGTACATATATATAAGTATATATATATATATATATATATATATATATATATATATATATATATTTATATATATATATATATATATATATATATATATATATATATATATATATATATATATATATAGTCCCCCTTAATAGTGGGTAAGTCCTTAGAATGAAATGAAGTTATTGAGAAAAAAAAAATGCATAGATGGATCAGAAATTCAACTAAAATACGTGCCAAATAATTGCAGGCCGTTAACAGCGTCCCATCCTTATCTTACAATCCACCTACACTGATATTCATATCTCCCTATCCTGCTTTCCTCAAACATTTCCAAAGTATACAATGATTTCACCAACCAGTATATCAAGGTCCTTCCTTGCTACATGATCAAACCACCTGTGAATAACTGGATTCACCGATCAATCTCTCACCCATGGTATTCTTCTTACAACTTATATAGAGAAGAGGAGGTGGGGGGGGGGTTATGGTTTTGAATGCTCTCTTGTATCTTTGCCCCAAATCTGAGAGCTTTTATCACCTGACACGACCAGCACTTATCAATAGGCATTCGTTATTCCATCATAAACTATGCAATAAATACTGTACTTCCATGCATACCTAGCTTCTTTGCAACGTACACGTGAACATTATTTGTTAGGATAAATAACTTGGTACATAGTTAGAAATAAAAGAGAACTTGAATTGGAAGACTTATCAATTTAGAGAAAAATTCAAATTTTCACACATTTTGATTTATTTACGATCCCCCTTCCTTTCCTTTGAAAGACAGCTATAAGAATAGACCACTTTTATTCTATCATTTATTAACATTATTTGCTTCAGCATCTCATTTTTGGTAACAGTTAATCTAAACCTGTTCATATTTTAGACACTTTCAAAATCTTTCATCAGTTTCCGTAATCATAATTTCCTATTCCTATTCAGTATTGTTTTATCTCTAAACATGAGAGAGAATCTATACATTGGTAATTATTCGTAAGATTTTAAGGCGGCAGAGAAGTACGATTGAGAACAAAAAAAATATAGAATTGGTTAAACGAGTATCAAAAGCAATTTATTGGTAAAAATTAAGTCCTTGAAATAATAAAAAGTTTAAATTCAAGTTGTTTTGACTTCAGGGAAACACTAATTTAGGCATATGGATTTAGTGATAAAAATTTATCTTTATTAATGCGTAAAGTGGTAAAAGTAGCCTAAGCGTATCACGGTCCCTTATATCATGTGACGATGAAATAAAGATAATCCAAAAATATTACCTAGAAATCACAACGTTGCACGATCTCATAGTTGCAAAATCTGTAGCACGTCCGTAACACGAATAATGGCCAATGGCAGGAACCTTTGGTAGCAATATACTGGTATAATCTAACAACAACAAAGGTATCACATAAGACCTTACTTGGAAGTCATAAGGGAAGCTCGTCCTCTACGTCGTTTGACAGCGAATTCCAGACATTCAGAACGTCCTTGAGACTGAAGAATTTCCACCCAATTAGTTCAATCCAGTGAACTACTGCCGTGACAGAAGCTCTTCTAATGGGACGCACAACTTAGTTGTTGATCGTTTATTGTAGTTGGAAGGCGGCACCGAGTTTACGATCACCAATGTTAATTTTCAAAGGAAGGAGAAGATGCAGAACAAGAGAGCATTATCTCCATTGGAAGGGTCATCGAGTTTGATATACTACTGAGATTGACTTCATAAAGCAACAAGAAGTCGTAGTGAATCCTTTGAGAATTAAAGAAGAGGATGCATAGGTAATTAAAGGGAGAGACAAAATGACACCTTCACCTTCCTTTCCCTATTCCTCGTTATTCTGTTAATCTTTTCAGAATTTCTCCCTCCATTGCATCATCGGCATATCTATTGCGTTCATGTGTAGGGATACATGTAATCCTAAAAGAATAGCCGCGATATAAAATTTATAGCATATTACTCTCGAATAGAAAGTAAAGCATTTTAAAATCCTGCGTGTTAGAATTTTACAGACAATTATTCGTTTTGGATTCTATGTCATTTTGTCAAAAAAGCCCCTGTCCGGAAAATGTTAAGAGCAATCTACGGAACAGAACGAATATATTAGACGTAATGGAGTGATATTACGGTCACCATCTTGCAAAAGATCATAATTCAGTAGGGTAAAATTACGGTCGCCTGTATTTTACAGAAATACGGCAGAGAACATTATATTTTTACTGAGGATTTCCAATTAAAATTATCTCTTTTAACACTATACCTTCTTATACAACTCCTTCGATCTCAGCGACTCGGGGAGTTATCCCAAATAGGATATACAAACCCAGTATCTTCATAGTTACCTCATAGCCAAATTCTTCCCATTCTCTCAGTCACCTTCGTTAACCTAGGTCTAATTGCCTAGCTCCCCCTTGGTCCATTCCCTACCCAACCTTTCACTTCTCCAGAATTTCAGAATTCCCAATTGACCACTTTCCTTCCCCTATCCGGACCCCTCCCTCCCTCCCTCGCCCTACCAAACGCTGTTCCGACCTTGAAGAAAAGAACTTTCCTCCAAGATTCCAACAATACTCCCCCAACCAACTCCTCATTTTCCCTCCTTCATTATTTTCTACATTGAACTCCTTTACTTTAATATTTACGGATCAGTTGACCAAGGAATAAGTCTAAAGTTACTACTCCACAGAAAAAAAAAAACGTTCCAAAACCTTTTCACCCGGATGGCTGGAATTATTAATTCAAGAAGAAGAAAAAGAAATCAAACTCTCAATTCCTTTTGTTATCGATTCTCTGGCGCATTTGACAGGTCGAAGGGTCCGTTGCTGATGACTCGAGGAGTTAGAAATGATCTTCAAGAAAGAAAAGGGTCTTGAGACTTTTTGACAACTCTCGAAGATTTAGAAAAAGGGTTTTATCATTGTCGTTATTTCATAGTAATTGGAACAGATACAATATCAGTAATGACTAATACATATTTTATACACCTGAAGGATTGGTTGTGTTTGGTGATGTACGAAAGTTTAAACTGTTAAAGTAGTAACATTTATTAATGATCAAACCTGAAAGAATACATAATTATTATTATTATTATTATTATTATTATTATTATTATTATTATTATTATTATTAGCTAAGTTACAACACTAGTTGGAAAAGCAATATGCTATAAGCTTAAGGACTCAAATAAGAAAGAATAAGCGACTGAGGAAGGGAAATAAAGAAAGATAAACGATATGAGAAAAAATAACAATAAAATATTTTAAAAACACTAACATCAAAACATATATGTCATATATAAACTATAAAAAGAATTATGTCAGCCTGTTCAACATAAAAACATTTGCTGCAACTTTTAACTTTTGAAGTTCTACCGATCCAACTGCAAGTATGATTTTATTTTCCAAAAGGTGTAAAAGATTAATCGTTATTTGAAAATGACTAATGTGAAGAGATGAATAATTTTTTTCATACAATTTGCCCAGTTGAAAAAATTAGCTCGATTAGCCTGATCACGAACTGTATTTTTAAAAAGTATTCAACAAGGGGACTTGATGTAGAGAAAATTAACAAAAATTCATTGTGAATTCATATTGCTCATATGAAATCGAAAGGAAAATCCATTAGTTAAATACAAGTTATTGATATATAGGCTGTCATAAATCTTTCTTCATAGTTTATATATGACAGACTTATTTTAACATTGTTACTGATCTTAAAATATCTTATATTAATAATCCATAACTTTCCACATAGCTTATTTCTTTCTTTATCTCCTTTCCTTACTGGGCTATTGTTCCATGTTGGAGCGTTTGGGCTTATAGCATCCTTCTCTCCCAACTAGGGTTATAGCTTGGAAAGTGTTGAATTATGTTATTAATGCGGAGCAAAAATAACAGAAAACTTATTTAGGTTTCTCAATCATTCACAATAAAGATGTTCAACATGTCGCCTACACACTCATTAGTTATTCATATGATTTTTTTTTTAATAATAAAAGAGACCTTTAAGCATATCTCACCCAGCATACTTCAATTCCCTTCTTCCCGCAAAGAGAAGTAAAACAAATAAACATAAGGTTACAAAAATCAAGCAAATAGAAAAAGGGAAATGAGTACTAAGAAACAATAAGACGCAAAAAAAAAAAAAAAAAAAAAACCTGCTGTTTTGTTGACAAACCTCATACAAGTCTGCTCAACGGTAGTAGATGGGCCACTTAGGAGGAGGACGGTGGTGATATTAGTAACTGCAATACAAGTCACAGGGAAGACATATGCAAGGAATTACAAAATGACTGAGAGAAGACATTACAACAGCGTCATGGATTATACGTTTTGGGTTAAATCCTTTGATGGAGGAAGACAAAGGTTGAATTATTTCGGATATGACATAATTAATAACTACAATCTACAAAAGGACTTACAACTTCTAAACAAAATATATTATTTCACAAAAGGAACAACATAAATTTAAACTATGGGACGACATTCCTAATCAGAACTTCTATAGGAGAGTATCTCATTGGATACGTCCATGCTTAACGATCTGCTGGAATGGGGTTCGAGATGCACTCATGCCCGTTAGTTTATTGTAATGTCAGCAACCTCACCTTCCTTGTAAATTAAAGATCGGGGGAAGAGCCAATAGGTCTACCTTCTGAGTCATCAGTAGTCATTACTTTGCCCTCCCTGGTCCTGCCATAGATAGGGAGGGGGGATTGGGCACTGATCTTACGTATATCTGATCAGTCTGTAGGGTATTGTCCTGCTAGGGCATTGTCACTGTCCCTTCTCCTAGGGCATTTTCATTGTCCCTTTCCTCGGCCATTCAAGAGTAACATTTAAACCTTTAAAAGAACATAGCCATTGTGAACGAGAATAGATATTAATCATTGGCCAAATTCAAAATAGTTCAATGGCAAGGAAATAGGTTCCTAATTTTATCATGAAGCAAAGACGGTGGAACAGTTGGCATTTTATCCACCACGACAAATTGGTTTTCATCAAACTCCCACCTGTTATTTATAACATTAACAAAATTTCCTTAATTCTGTGTGAAATTTCATGAAAGAAAATATATCCAAAGCCACTGAATTCTGAAACCTGACGATAAAGCTTTAAATATTTTCGCCTTTTCACTCTAAATGTGTATCACACAATTTTGACAAAGAATTTTATTCTGTAAAACCACATGCAGTGCAAATTAAATTTCATTACTATCTACTTAGGGGAATATTTTCCTTCCCCAAGTCAATTTAAGCGCGAATATTTAATGCATTCAATTATGCAGTAAATATTATAATCTTATTGACTCTTATTCCTGGATTTTGAGGCATAGCTAATCTAATCAGATGGGAGATTTTTTTTCTATGATTCATTACATCCTCAAATCAGAAACTTTTCGAAATATCTTCCATACAATATTTACTTTAATAAATTTCAATTTCGATAGAAGAATTCATGTCTTCATTCGCATGATACGACCCAACATAACCTGACATTTCATGAAATAGAGAAAAGTAATTCTTTTTGTTTCTGCATTAGGAATAACTGACGATTTACAAGAGAAAAAACTGCTGGTCGGGTCATTTATCTCAAACAGCGAATAACTTTTGGCTAGACATTTTAGTTATAAAAATGGGGTGATCAAGAAGAAAACTGTAGGGATGTGTTCACATCCTTGGAGTAACAGTATCCATTAAAAGTTCAAATTAAATAAAATATTCCTAATAGTCTTAAAGTCAAAAGAAAGTTTAATTCGTATTAATATATTGCATTTTATTCTTGATTTTCATTGTGAACAAAATAACTATATTAATCAGTTAACTGACACCCCATAATTGAAAAACTAAACAGACAAAGGTTTGAAGGGACTTTGAACTCGGTATCCAGTTCTCAATAGGAAATGATAAGGGACAACTGAATTTCAGTATGTAGAATTAATATGAAACACACCATCAGAAAAATATGGGAATATCTTTTTCTATATGACGAAGATAGAGTGATCTTTTTCTGGTCATGACTGGAGTGAAGATACGCATTATGTATTGATTTTATTATTAGTATAAGCACCTTACATATAAGTATGTATGTACGTCTATATATATATGAATATATATATATATATATATATATATATATATATATATATATATATATATATATATATATATATGTATGTATGTATATATACACACACACACACATATATATATATATATATATATATATATATATATATATATATATATATATATATATATATATATATATATATATATATATATATATATATATAAACATGATATATGTACGTGTGATTATGTGTATGTGTACATTGAGCTGTTTCCCTCCAGGGATTGCCTCAAAATACGAACCAAAAGGTTAACGCGACTTTTATTTCGCTATATCTGTTTGTAACCGATAATTGTTTAGGATTTTAAAATACCATATCCCTTCTCTTCATTGAAACCATGGCAAATATTATTGATAAAAAACCAATGCTTTTATCTGAGAGAGAGAGAGAGAGAGAGAGAGAGAGAGAGAGAGAGAGAGAGAGAGAGAGAGAGAGAGAGAGAGAGAGAGATAATTGACGGAGGCGTATTATTTTTACCACTAATTAAACTAATCATCATAAATGTCTTTCCTTTTTATTACACTTAGATGGAAAAATTCCTTTATAACGATGATAAGCTCGGTTTCATATAACTTACTTTTAATTCAGTTGCTATAATACACACACAAACAGGACGATTGTCTGCGTATTAAAGATCTTGCAATGAAATGACCTTTGTCATCTCTGAAAAACCTAAATGGAATCTGGTATATAAGAATCAAATATACTAAGTATCCCTAGAAAACGTCGAAGCTTAGAATACAGGCTTAACTAAGTATGACAACTCCGACGTCATAAGATTTCAATAGAGCGCGTGTGTGTAAAATAAAATTTCCAGATCTGTAGAACTGTAAATATACAAAGGTTTTACTAGTTCATCAAAGATTTTAACTTAAGCAATCATTCAAAAAACATTCAAATGAATATGTAATAATATCATATGCTTCTGGTTTTAGTGATTAATACACAATTTCTTTCTATGTAATAAGTTGCTTCGTAATTTTGGAGTATCAGTTTTCTTTATTTTTTGAGTAAAAAATAACTATTACACTTCAAATTTCAGAAACGACACAAGAATAAGTGTGTGGGGTGGGGGCTAGAGATTAGCCTTAGGAATACTAGAATATCAAAATAGAATCGCAAGGAAAAGAAAAGCAAATAAATAAGATTGATGACACCAACAAAAATGTGTTTGATATCAAAAGGCTCACAACTCACTACGGCTTTTTTACCACAAATTTATCCCTATGAAATACCTTACCTAGCTTAGATGACCAATGCCAAAATATACTGTTCAAATGGTAGCTATCCATCAATACAAATAAATCTAATTGAAAATTTCCATTCGTAACTGGGGTATTTTGCCCTGTTGGAGCCCTTGGACTTATATCTTCTTGCTTTTCCAGCTAGGGTAGTAGCTTAGCAAATAATAATAATAATAATAATAATAATAATAATAATAATAATAATAATAATAATAATAATAATAACGATGTTGATGATGATGATAATAATAATAATAATAATAATAATAACGATGTTGATGATGATGATAATAATAATAATAATAATAATAATAATAATAATAATAATAATAATAATAATAATAATAATAATGATGATAATGTATTAGCCTCGAATTAATTACAATACTTTAGGTAAGATTATTTGATGAACGAGGTTGTCGCTTTTTCAGATTCACTAAACACAGGGGTATTAGTTTGTTGAGTGTAGTTGGAAAAGATTATGGTAGAGTACTGATTGATAGGATTAAGGATAAAACAGAGAATGCAATCTTAGAAGTACAGGGTGGTTTTAGAAGAGGTAGGGGTTGTATGAATCAGCTTTTTACAGTTAGGCAGATATGTGAGAAATATTTAGCAAAAGGTAAAGCGGTGTATGTTGCGTTTATGGATCTGGAAAAAGCGTATGATAGAGTTGATAGGGAAGCAATGTGGAATGTGATGAGGTTATATGGAGTTAGTGGAAGGTTGTTGCAAGCAGTGAAAAGTTTCTACAAAGGCAGTAAAGCATGTGTTAGGAGAGGAAATGAAATGAGAGATTGGTTTCCGGTGAGAGTGGGGCTGAGACAGGGATGTGTGATGTCGCGGTGGTTGTTTAACTTGTATGTTGATGGAGTGGTGAGAGAGGTGAATGCTCGAGTGCTTGGACGATGATCGAAACTGGTAGACGAGAATGACCATGAATGGGAGGTAAATCAGTGTTGTTTGCGGTTAATACTATACTGGTTGCAGAGGCAGAAGAGAAGCTTGGCCGATTAGTGACAGAATTTGGAAGGGTGTGTGAGAGAAGGAAGTTGAGAGTTAATGTGGGTAAGAGTAAGGCTATGAGATGTACGAGAAGAGAAGATGGTGCAATGTTGAATGTCATGTTGAATGGAGAGTTACTTGAAGAGGTGGTTCAGTTTAAGTACTTGGAGTCTGTTGTTGCAGAAAATGGTGGAGTGGAAGCAGATGTACGTCAAAGAGTGATTGAAGGATGCAAAGTGTTGGGAGCAGTTAAGGAAGTAGTAAAAATTAGAGGGTTGGGCATGAATCTAAAGAGAGGTCTGTATGAGAAAGTGATTGTACCAACTGTGATGTATGGATTGGAGTTGTGGGGAATGAAAGTGATGGAGAGAGAGAAATTGAATGTGTTTGAGATGAGGTGTCTAAGGAGTATGGCTGGTGAATCTCGAGTAGATAGGGTTAGGAACGAAGTAGTGAGGGTGAGAACAGGTGTAAGAAATGAGTTAGCAGCTAGAGTGGATATGAATGTGCTGAGGTAGTTTGGCCATGTTGAGAGAATGGAAAATGGCTGTCTGCTAAAGAAGATGATGAATGTAAGAGTTGATGGGAGAAGTACAAGATGAAGGCCAAGGTTTGGGTGGATGGATGGAGTGAAGAAAGCTCTGGGTGATAGGAGGATACATGTGAGAGAGGCAAGAGAGCGTGCTAGAAATAGGAATGAATGGTGAGCGATTGTGACGCAGTTCCGGTAGACCATGCTGCTTCCTTCGGTGCCTTGGATGACCGCGGAGGTAGCAGCAGTAGGGGATTCAGCGATATGAAGCTTCATCTGTGGTGGATAACGGGGGAGGGTGGGCTGTGGCACCCTAGCAGTACCAGCCGAACTCGGTTGAGTCCCTTGTCAGGCTGGGAGAAACGTAGAGAGGAGAGGTCCCCTCTTTTGTTTCATTTGTTTGATGTCGGCTACCCACCAAAATTGGGGGAAGTGCCTTGGTATATGTATGTATGTACTAAACACAAATTAAGATAAATAAAAGATATATGATAACATAACCATAAAAGAGAGCATAACGTATAATACACTATAATAATGATAAGGAAATAGAGAAAATATAGATGAATTCTCACGGAATATCTCCTATAAATTATGAAATAAAAATGGGTACGATAAAAGAATAAGTAAATACGCCGGCAAACGACACACATTGATACATCATAGGTGACTTAATTAGGTTACAATAAATGAAGATTAACGGCTTACAGAAACTTTCCCAAATAATGAAACTGCAGAGAGAGAGAGAGGAGAGAGAGAGAGAGAGAGAGAGAGAGAGAGAGAGAGAGAGAGAGAGAGAGAAGAGAGAGAGAGAGAGAGAGGAGAGAGAGAGAGAGAGAGAGAGAGAGAGATTAATTAGGTCAAAATAAATCAAGACCAGGGGAGGTCCTAATAAATTAAGAACAATGAGAGAGAGAGAGAGAGAGAGAGGAGAGAGAGAGAGAGAGAGAGAGGAGAGAGAGAGAGAGAGAGAGAGTTTAATTAGGTCACAATAAACGAAGAATAGCGGCTTACAGTAACTTTCGTAAATCTTGAAACTCGACAGAGAGAGAGAGAGAGAGAGAGAGAGAGAGAGAGAGAGAGAGAGATTTAATTAGGTCCAAATAAAACAACATCAAGAGAGAGAGAGAGAGAGAGGAGAGAGAGAGAGAGAGAGAGAGAGAGAGAGAGAGACTATTAACCTTTTACTCAGACGAGTAATGAGATCGTGTTGTATCGCCTAAAGCTGAAGGAATTCTTCTTCAAGACTTTTAGAATTTATGAATACGTGACGAGTGTCTGCCTTTATTGAGATTCAATATGAAATTTTAAATTGTGTTTATAGGCTCACAAGTTGAAGTACCCGGCTTCCATCTTAACCTGGTATTTCTCTTTGGCAATATTCCCCATAACGAAAGCCTGATCGTCAATTATTTTGAATGACTCTTCTCAGCTTTCTAAAGCTTTTCACACTCGAGGTTTCCTAGAAAACGCATATTTTACCAAATACTGATTTTCAGGTCACTTGATTCATTTTCAGTTCAACTATTTTTAACTCTACGCTGTTAGAAAAAAAACTTAAATTTTATCGGAAAATCTCTGTAAAAATATAATGTTCTAAACTGTATTTCACTAAAATACGGACGGCCGTAATTTTACCTCTCTTTGTTATTATCTTTTACGGGTTGGTGACTGCAATACCACTCTTTTACGGTAAAATAACCGTTTTTATAAGGGTAAAAATCCCGGAAACAAATGTTGCCAGACTTTTACCCTTTTTTTACGCAAATTTTTAACAGTGTGAGTCATTTCATTTATGTGATATTTTTTTCCGATCTAGTTTATAAATTCTCTCTTTAGTATGTGGAATTATTTAATTCTCTTTTTATGTCACCCAAGGAAAATTATGCAAATAGTTTGGGGTACTGATATAATGTACTTCAATAAAAAGGGCGCCTTATTTAGGGTTGTGGATCCTTGGTAGGAGGATATACCTCCTAAACGGTAGTAGACTATCCTCTCTGTAGAGCAGGGCCAATCATACATTTAATTTCATCGAGATGCCTTCTCCACTCTCCAGGTTCCGTGAACTGCACTAAATGGCTAGGAGATAGTCCTTAACTCCATAGAGTGATGGTTATTGTAAAATCCAGAAATAATAAGATTATAAGTCTAGGGGTTTTGGATGTGGATTTGGAGGAAATGGTAAAAATAGTTTTGCTGATTTGTTTAAGTCAACATTTTCGGCAACTTTATCAAACAAAAGTGACTGGATTGGGAAGGACAAGAAGTGCTTTTAGATGATACAGACCGGGGACAAGTGGAAAGGTAAGAATGCGCCGATTCAAGGACTACATAGGTTATAAATAAAATGGCAGAGGAAAAGGTTGCGGTGACGAGTTTATACAGTTAAGAGATGGGAAAAACGTTACTGAACCCCCCCCCCCCCCCCCCGAGAAAAAAAAAAGAATAAAAATTAGGAACTATCTGCCGTCTATTGGAAAGGTTATTTTTTTTTTTTTTCATTGTGTTTTTTCACATAATTCTTCTAAGGAAAATGAGTTTCTTGAAATTAAATTAATTTCTGCTCAATGTGCAACACTTCCTGCAATCAACATGAACATTTACAGCTGATAAATTATCATTTCTTTTATTCGCTCACAAAAATTTATTTAAATGCCTTTCTTAACGCAAATAGTTTCACGTTCTATTAAGCTGTTATTCTATAATTCACTCCATTATTAAGCCTACACTATATTAAAAAAAATATATAAAAATTAACCTGATAATAAAGTACCCTCCTAAAATGGCAAAATGTGTAGATGCTCAATAAAAAGGAAGTGAAAAGAATAATGATGTGAGTATCAGCACAAAATTGAATAAGGATGATAAAAAAAATTTAATATCATTAAAATGATCATGTATAGCCAAAATATATATTGACTATATTTTGCAAAAAAAAAAAAAAAAAAAAAAAAAATTTTCTCAGATTACCCATTAAGCAGATCCTTTCGTCAAAGAAATAACCAGAAATTTGAATTTGACGACCATTTTTCCATTTTTTTTTATTGATGGTATTTACAAGTTTTTGAAGATGTGGTTTGTCAATTTCTACGTGAATAAAGTTTTTTTTCATCTATTTGTTTATTCATTTGAGTAATATATAGTTCCTTCACGACTCGGTACTTATTGATGAATGGGGCAACTTCCCACTGTAACATAAAGCGTTAAATATATAAATATACTATTATAAATATCTATCTATCTATCTATCTATCTATATATATATTATATATATATATAAATATATATATATATATGTATATATATATATATATATATATATACATATATATATATATATATATATATATATATATATATATATATAAATTTAAAGGCTTATAACATCCTCCTTTTTCTAACTGGAGTTGTAGTATAGATAGTAGTAGTAGTAGTAATAATAATAATAATAATAATAATAATAATAATAATAATAATAATAACAATAATAATGATACAGTACACAGATCTCTCTCTCTCTCTCTCTCTCTCTCTCTCTCTCTCTCTCTCTCTATCTCTTTATATATATATATATATATATATATATATATATATATATATATATATATATATGTATATATACATATATATATATATATATATATATATATATATATGTATATATATATATATATATATATATATATATATATATATATATATATATATATATATACACAATCATGTATTTCCATCATCATGCTAAATATTACTTCTTTACTGCTTCCGTGGATTACGAAAAAATATTGTCTGAAAATAGTTAGAAATACCATTGTTGTCAAAGAAAAATGAAATGCACGTCATCCATAACAATGCACTGTCGACTGCGAATCAGTTAGAAATATTTTTATTTCGAACTTTGACCTCTGCAGGGACATGGTTATATAATATGCGCTTCCTATTTCGCAATTATTCTTTCACTGCAATAGACTCTTGTTTCGCAGATGGAAATAAAGGACATTGTCATGCAAGTTATGTATGCATATGCTAATTGTTTAGTGATATTTATACCTGGGATAAATAGGAGTCAAAGATATATTCTAAATTTGTTCTTAAAATACAATCTATATTCTTTTAATGCTTTGAACTATTCATTCCTTAATCACAGATAAGATGGTAATAAAATTATCCTTCTAATATTAACAGTGAAATAAGACAATCATAACACCATGTTACTGCTAGTTATTCATTTATTATAATCTTGACGACGATGACAATAATGCTCATTATTACTACTTCTGAGTTGTCCTTTTTATCATCACCATAAGAACCTATTATTATTATTTAAAAAACTAATAAACTAATGAAACTTCCCTATCAGGAAATGAAATCATTTTTCCAGGTCTTCATGTAAGACCCCAGTGCATCCTTATTGCTTTGCTATATAAAATTCAATGACCGTGCCATTACAGCTGATATCCATTCAGTGTTGAGGTGAGCTCTTTACTTTAGTTAATTGGAATTAATTACCGATTTATTTCATTCTTGGAAACCTTTATTTAGAGATGGTGTCAGAATCATACCCCGTTAAAAGTTTAGATGCCTAAAAGACTTCTATGTTGTTCATAGTTAGAGAGTTCGTTTTATCCTTCGTCTAATAAATATTAGACAAAAACTACAAAACAAATATTCTATACTACTTTCACTGAATATTATTATCATTATTACTAGCTAAGCTACAACCCTAGTCGGAAAAGCAAGATACTATAAGCCTAAAGGCTCCATCAGGGAAAAATAGCCAGTGAGGAAGGTCCATAAGGATATAAATAAACGAAAAATAAAAGAAGTAATGAAAAATTTAAATATTGGCAAGTTAATCGGGTCAATTTGACCCTTTCTTAACCCTTTTACCCCCAAAGGACGTACTGGTACGTTTCACAATACACATCCCTTTACCCCCATGGACGTACCGGTACGTCCTTGCAAAAAAAATGCTATAAAAAAATTTTTTTTTATATTTTTGATAATTTTTTGAGAAAATTCAGGCATTTTCCAAGAGAATGAGACCAACCCAACCTCTCTATGACAAAAATTAAGGCTGTTAGAGCAATTTAAAGAAAATATACTGCAAAATGTGCTGGGGAAAAAATTACCCCTTGGGGGTTAAGGGTGGGAAATTTCCAAAGAGCCTGGGGGTAAAAGGGTTAATATAATGGAGAAAGCAAAACCCTTTTACTGGTGAAGAAGCATACAGTTAAAAAAAAATGTTTTAACCGGAAATTCTCCGTAAAATTATACGTTTCTCGACCGTAAATTTACCTTACTTTGTTATTATCGTTTACGGGATAGTAACTTCGATATCACACCTTAACGTCAATATATCCGTTTTTAAAACGGTAAATGCCTAGGAACATTTTTAACATATTTTGTACCGTTTTGTTTCCGGTATTTGTATACATTATTTGTACAGTATGTGGCACGGAACACATGTAAGCTTTCCATAGATCGAAGGCTAGTCGTTATGGCCGTCATTCAAGTGATATCAACAGAAGGGAAGAAAGTTCACGTTCTAATTGGAAGTAACAAAAGTGAAAACTGTACAAATTAGGATGAATTCCCCTCACCCCCTAAAGGTTTAAAGGCCTCTCAGGAATGGAAGAGGCCAAGGGCAGTGACATTGCCTTATCAAGCAGAACAATGCCCTAGACACTGACCATATTATATACGATCAGCGCCCAAGCCCCCTCTCCACCCAGGCAATCGCTGATGATGACTCAGTAGGATGACCTATATGCTCCCCAATCCCCATTTTTCGCTTACAGGGATGGTGAGGTTACAGAGACCAAAGGAACTGAAAAGTTTTAGTGGGACTCTTACCCCAATCAGGCAATCACCAGGCAAGGGCGCTACCACTAGGCCAGCACAACCCTTCGCCCTGCTAAACGAATGTAGATGCAATGCCATTTTTCATGCATTTGGAAAGAAGTACCAGGCTTCTAATCTGCTGAGATATTACCACTAGAGAGTTATTGGGTCCTTTGACTGGCCAGAAAGTAATATATCGAATCCCTCCCTCTGGTTATGGCTCATTTTGTCTTTGCCTACAAATACACTGAATAGTCTGGCCTATTCTTACAACACTGTCCTCTGTCCTCATACACCTGACAACACTAGGATTACCAAAAAATCCATCTTCGCTGAAGGGGTAAACTACTACACTGTAGTTGTTCAGTGGCTACTTTCCTCTTGGAAAGAGTAAAGAGACTTTGTAACTATGGGAAGCAACTCTTCTCTTGTAGTTTATTTATATCCTAGTTTCCTTTCTTCACTGAGCTATTTTCCCTGTTGAAGCCATTGGGATTATAGCATCTTGCTTTTCCAACTAGGGTTATAGCTTAGCTTTTAATAATAATGATAATAATAATAATAATAATAATAATAATAATAATAATAATAATAATAATAATATAATTTTCTGTATGATTCTCCAGATATCTCGTTATCTTACCATCACCATTCATGCCTCATTCATAACGTAGATTCATTCCTATGGAACAAACTGAAACGTGGAGACATGCTTATTGGGGTTTCTCAATGTAGAATGTTCATTTATGAAAATAATTTTTAACATGATGCAAAGAAACGAAAAAACAAACAAACATATAGTTAAAATATAAAAACAGTATAGTAGAGAAATAAATAAAGACATAAATAACTTGTGAAGAGTGTTTTTAAACACTGGAGTTCTAAATCCAAGGCTTTCGGAATATCATGATACAAAATCTGACACAGTCTAAA
>NC_090725.1:52801253-52808753 GCF_036898095.1 Palaemon carinicauda | reverse complement strand
CTCGCCCAGATGCCGTTCTGATGAGTATCTATTTTGATGGAGCTGGAACTGAAACCAGAGTTTGTTTAAAAGCTTTAAAGGAAATACTTTTTATGTCAGTGTGACCATATTTCCTAGATTATTATTATTATTATTATTATTATTATTATTATTGTTGTTGTTGTTGTTGTTGTTGTTGTTGTTGTTATTATTATTATTATTATTATTATTATTACTAGCTAAGCAACAACCCTAATTGGAAAACCAGGATATTATAAGTCCAAGGGCTTCAGCAGGGAAAAAAAGCCCAGTGAAGAAAAAAAAACAAGGAAATAAATACACTAGAATATATGTTACGAACAAATAAATAAAATTATTTTAAGAACAATATCAACCTTAAAACAGATCTTTCATATTTAGAATATAAAATCTAAAAAAAAAAAAAAAAAAAAAAAAAACCGGAAAAAGAGAAAGAAGATAGAATATTGTCTAAGAGTACCGTCATTCAAGAGAACTGTAACTCAAGACAATGGAAGACCATGGTACAGAGGCTACGGCACTACCCAAAACTGGAGAACAATAGTTTGATTTCGAAGAGTCCTTCTCCTAGAAGAGCTACTTACCATAGCTGAAGAGTCTCTTCTACCCTTACCAAGAAGAGAGTAGCCTCTGAACAATTATAGTGCAGTAGCTACCACCTCGACCGAAGAACATTTATTTTCAGTTATCTAAATGTTATCAGGTGTATCAGGAAAGAGGTGACTATGTAAAGAATCATCTAGATTATTCGGTGTATATGTAGGCAAAGGGAAAATGAGCCATAATCAAAGGGAAGGATCCAATGTAGTACTGTTTGGCCACTCAAAGGACCCACTAACTCTCTAGCGCTAGTATCTCAATGGGTGGCTGGTACCTTGACCAACCTACTACCAAACACTAGTAATCTACATTAAAGGTAATCTTGCACTTTCTAATAATAAACAAAAAGTTGAACAAAATTCTGATTCGAAAAAAGTGGTTTATAAAAATCTAAAATACCAGACAGGAAATTGGATAAATTATCAACAGGAACCTTTCTAAATACCAAAGTAACATCAAAGCCTAGAAATCTGTTGTTACACGTTGGGTTAACATTTTGTAATTTAATGCAAAGATTAACTGAATTTTCTAAATGTGAGGTTGAAGTAGATTCTAAATTTGGAGAAAAGAATTCAACTAAGAATTTGGGTAATTTGTAAATAATAGATCATATTGTACTGACAATTGTTTTGTTTAAATCATTAATAATGTTATCTCGGGATTAACTCTCTCGCTCTCTCTCTCTCTCTCTCTCTCTCTCTCTCTCTCTCTCTCTCTCTCTCTCTACACACACACACACACACACACACACACACACACACATATATATATATATATATATATATATATATATATATATATATATATATATATATATATACATATATACATATATACACACATACACGCCAACACACACATAGACACACACACATATATATATACATATATATATATATATATATATATATATGTATATATATATATATATATATATATATATATGTATGTATGTATGTATGTATATATACACGTACATATATGAATACAAATAAGCCATATATATTTTTGATACATTAATGTCTGGATTTTCTTAACGACCTCAGGATCATATATATATATATATATATATATATATATATATATGTAAATATATACATATATATATATATATATATATATATATATATATATATATATATGTGTGTGTGTGTGTGTGTGTGTGTGTGTGTACAAGAAATGTATACAAAGTTTTTGTTTTAATTAAATTCAGCCAATTTTTCTAAAGTATGTCATGATGTGGCCAATGTAATCAATCCATGTATAAACCTCCATCTCACAATAAGCATTATCTATCTATTGCATTGCTAATAATTATTTTTAGTTATCTATTATGTAATACACATTCAGCGGTCACCAACTGACTTTTATCACCGACTTGGCAACTGAGTAACAAGTAATCTACAATTGGTTTCGCAAAAAAAAAAGAAAAAAAAAAACGAATACACTCACCCCAATGTAATACGAATTGTCGCTCTCTACTTGCTGTTCCTTGGTACAATTGGCTTCGTTAATTCCGGTACACCTCACGGATGCTAAGGATACGTCTGACAGCTGTACGTTGTAGCAAGCAACGCTGTGTTTAGCAAAAGAGAAACTGTTTGCAAAGTCTCTAGGCTTATAAATACGTAATTAAAAGTAGGCTACTTGTAATGTTTTAATAAGTGCTCTTTATAAAAAATATCGTTATTAGTTTGACATGATTTCGTAAAAAATTATCAAAAATGTTTTGATCACGTGTTTATAAACTCAAAGATTTTAACAGGAGCGTTGCCAACAGTTTCTCATCTGCTGAATATACTGCGGTCAGACATCTCCTTACCTTCCCAAGAAGTGTACTAGAAATATTGATGCCAACTGTATAACGAAGAATCAGCGGTAGAATAAGAAACAAGGAAAGTCAAAGAAATAGATGGAAGATAGTGTACATATCAAATATAGTTCAACCATCCACGAAACCTTTATTGAACGGTATTCCTCCCTCTGAACAAATATCTAAAGAAAAGACCTCCCTGAAATAATTCTGCCTAATTTTTATTCAGTCACGGTACCTAAAAAAAAAGAAAAAAAAAAGGGAAAAAAATCGCTGTCGTCCTGTCCTCGTTATTAATTCAGGAGGGATGAGGAAACTCGTGCAAATGCAAAGGGTTATGACATATGTTTACCAGCTAAAGGGAATATTCATATTTTAACATTTAGTAAATCTTTGAAGTAGGTGAGGGATGTCTGGCCAATTTGATTTCAGCGCCATTATTCATAAGGGAAAGAAACTAGATTCGCTGAATGGCTGGATATGAGTGAGGAATGAGATTGATTAGGGAGGGGACATCAATTTCAGATTCATAAATCATATTTGAAATGAAACAATCTTTCATGAAATTTTATCAGAGCGGGAACTTATGTGTTCATTAGTACTGAATGGTATATGAGAGCTAATTCAATTCAATTATTTTCGCGCTTTTCCGAATCCTCACTAATTAGGAAGCGTTTCAGATATTTTGATTGATATAATAGATTTTTCGATACGTATATTTCAATACTCCTAACATTCTCATCCATAGCTTTATTTCGTCAAAAAAAAAAAAAAGAATGTAGACGTACTTTGTAATACCATAAGACAGGATAATATTTTCAGTAATTATCTAGAGTAGCTGAATAATTTCCCTTAGAAAAGAAATATATAAAAAACCTAGTTTGCCATTAAAAAATGTAAGCATAATAAAATACAAGTCCTCCCCTCTATTGCTGAGTTGCATTGCCAAACGTATGACTACTCAGTCTTTCCCCGTTCATCGGAAACGGGGGAGAGGGAGTAGACATACCTTAGTTAGCTGAGGTACACCAGAAAGGAAAACTTGGAAAGGGGCAGGGGGTGGGAAGGATTGAATCTCTTTATGTGGCCTTGTGTGTGCATATTTATCTCATTATTCAGGAGGGTTGTGCACCCTCGTGTTGAGATAATTGCTGAAAATAGTTTTACATTACTCAAACCTTCAAACACTTTTACATTAGACATATAATATCTATTATCACTTTGTGTGGAAAAAGAAAATACAGAAGCTAAAACTACGTAATTATTGAAATTGAAGAATATCAGACTTTAGAAAATTGCTTAATCTAAAATAACCTGGTGGCAAATAAGTAGGAAAACGAACGACCAATAACAACGTCAGCCAATCGATTTTCAAGATAATCAATTTACGTAAATACCTTTTCAACCCAGTTAATCGGTGACATGGTCACTTATTATTTTGTTATTGAAAACTAATCTAATGATGCTGAATTACATGCCATTCTTGAAGAGGTAAAACTAAGAATAAACAAATGTGAGTATTTTTTTCTCTCCAATATGAGCACTCTTGTCCTCGCTAGTAAAATACTACTGACATAGAAGTAGAAGTATTTAACCTATGCAGAGAAATGTTATCTTCAATGGAAGAATACACTTTTTTTTTTTTTTTTTTTTTTTTTTTTTTAGTGTTGGTATTTATCAAAAGCAGGCTGATGACCACTTTGCAAAAAAATTCATAAATAAAGATGATAAAAAAGTAACGATGCCTTTTACAATTGTATTGGAAACAAGTGTGATTCGAAAATTCGTAAACACTGGCGGCGTAACTAAAATGCAATATTATTATCAAAATTATTAAAATTAGTATCATTATTGAAAATAATAATAATAATATTATGATTATTATTATTATTATTATTATTATTATTATTATTATTATTATTATTATTATTATTATTATTATTATTATTTGCAATATTATTAAAATAGTTAATATTATCATCATTATTTAAATTATTAAGTTACTTATTCATGGGTTACATTAGAAAAAAACAAGAGTTAGATATGATACGGTATCATCAAAAATAAACAAATAGATAATAAGAATACAATAGTGCAATAGATATTGTTAATGAGGTGAATCACATAAGCATGGATTGTAAAATCATGTTTAAGAATAAGATAAGACATAACATTATTAATTTTAGTTACTAGGTATGTTATTTATGAACTAATAAAGTTGTTTTGCAATGTTGAAAATTCACGACTTTTACTGGAATAAATTATTTTTGAAATTGCATAATACCTAGAATATACTTAATGGAAATTTTTCTACATCTGTTCATGGGTTTATTAGCATAACCTATACGGCATTTAATGAAAACGTTTTATGTACACAATATATCTGATTTTGAAGTGATTTCATAACTGAAATCTTCAATTGTTTATATTTACAGAAATTATAATTATGCCATGATATTCGAATATCATGGATCATAACGTCTCGTAATGTATTAAGTAAGTTGCATGGTAATAAATAAGGACAGTTAACAATGAATTTATGTTCAATCATTTATTTACCTATCACTTACCTATATATTATTGTATGTATGTATGATTGTATGCATCTATATTTATCTATCTATCTATCTATCTATCTATCTATATATATATATATATATATATATATATATATATATATATATATATATATGTATATATATATATATATATATATATATATATATATATATATATGCATATATATATATATATATATATATATATATATATATATATATATATATATGTGTGTGTGTGTGTGTGTGTGTGTGTGTGTGTGTGTGTGTATGTATACTGGTGTTTTTCCACAAAACAAGAACAAGACCTTTACTGTTAAGTTCAATATTTACAAAAAAATGTAGCTTCTTACAACTACACAGAGGCTTCTCGGCAGTGTGTTGAACTTTCGTAGGCAAAATGCAGTTCGCAACCAATCTATCTTGCATGCTCTCTAGATATTCCTGTGTATCAAGACTCTTCCTTTCCAATATGTCTTCCACATCAATTTTCCATAACTTTCTGGGCCTCTTTGATATAGAGACTGCTACACCGATTACAGTAGAGTAAATGGTTTTTATTTTACGGCATCATTAAGGAATCAAAATATGCCATTGGATTTGATTTATGAATTTGAGCCAGAAGGCCCGGAAATGGGGTCTGGGAGCCATTCGGCGTCCACGCACAATAGGAGGAAATTCTCACAACTGAAGGAAAAGTTAAGAGGTAAAATAACAAGACTATAGAGAAAGGATGCGTGGATGGAGATATAGCGGAAGGCTAAAAAGTAAGTGCAGCTGAGGGCTGAAATGACGCTGCAAAGACCTCCAAGTAATGTCTAAAGTACACCGCTGGAGATGCACTGAAAAGGCTAAAATCCTCTAAGATACAAAATGCCACAAAAAGGTGTTGGCTGCGGCAGGTAAATTTAGCGATTTTGTGGAAATTCGGTGAAAATTAGTTTCCTCCATTTCAGTACAATTAGATCCTGATGTTGCCCGACGAACGATAAAAGTAAACCGTCTAATTTAAATCGGAAAAATTGTAATTTTATGTATTACTCTGATGCTTTGTTAATTTCCGATTACTTGCTTTGATATTATTTATTTTGTTTTTACGAATTTGAACATTTTCCCGATGGCATCGATGTTGTGCGAAGGCGCCAGTTTGGTAATACCTGAGAGGCGAGGTAAATGCAACTAAACTTTATTAAACAATCAACGAGTTTATATACACCGATGTGCAATCAAGAAGGTCCCAAAATTCAAACATGAAAAGGCCTGAACTATTATTATAGCAACAAGTTTGTCAACATTGTAGGGAAAAGCGAGTGATAAGATAAGATTCTTAATCAGTGTACCTGCGCGTATGAAATACGTGCGGTACAATGTAATTGAGATAAAAAATTAAAAAAATTGAAATAAAAATTTGAAATGTCATATCTCAAAATGACACTTATGTTTCAAAAATTTGCTTTTTACAACTTTTTATAAAGTGATTTTGAGATTAAAAAAAAAAAAAAAAAGAATACAATTTTTCATTTAACAAAATCATTATTTTTCAATATATCCAGAGACATTTTCTTTCTAGCGTCTATAAATATTTCTGAAAATGTTTTCTCATGAGAGAAAATCTAAAAAATCCCATCCTCAATATTGGTCCACTATATTATAAACATGCTGGGGTTTAAATTCTTCTGATTGACAAAAAAAAAATAATGGAGAAAATAGCTTTGAAAAAAAAAATTGGAAGCTGATAAAAGTTTAGAACTATTCAACGTGGAATAATGAGATTTGGAGGAATCTTTCAATGACTAAATATAAATGTTTTGAGATAGTTTCAATATTGTTGTGGATAATTGATATTCGGCTCCAACTGCAAAAAGAGTATATGAAATTTCAGTAAATTTTCGGCATAAAATATTTTTTTGCAGATTATAAAGGTAAATGTGAATGCAAATGTCGTCATTTTCTTTTTCAACTTTAGCAAAAAACTATGATTAAGAAAGGCCTATCAACAGACGGTTATTCAGGGTATAATTCTAATTGATTTAAAATAAAGGTATATAGGCCGCTCATAAAGGGAAAAGGCGCAAGCAGGACAATGCCCTAGACACTGACCAGCACCCAACCCCCTCTCCGCCCAAGCTAGGACTAAGGAGGGCCAGGCAATGGCTGCTGATGACTCAGCAGAAAGACCTATAGGATTCCCCAAAACACCAGCCCCCCTCTTCTCAGCCCACAAGGATGGTGAGGTTGCAGCTACCAAAAAACTAACGTGTTTGAGTGGGCCTCGAACCCCAGTCTGGCATTCACCAATCAGGGACAATACCGCATAAGCCACCACAACCCGTCTTTTTAATAATGTAGGAACTAGATCTTAAAGAAAAGTAACACAAAATGGACAAAAAATCTTTTAGTAATTTAGTGACTGCTGCAAAGGTCAACTTGGATTCTGTACACCTTGTTGCTTCAAGTATAGTTACAAATTACAGTATAATAACGCATAATACATCGGTCATCCAAGTTTTA
>NC_090725.1:52786253-52796253 GCF_036898095.1 Palaemon carinicauda | reverse complement strand
CAAATAATTTTGTAACTCACATTAGAAAAACCATATACTCTCTTTATAAAAAAATCTACTCAGAAACATAATACAACAATTATTCTCAAATTCATATCTATTATACTTTTTTTTCGAATTTTTTTTACGCTTAAGAATTCTTTTTTCTTTTTTTTTTTGGCCCTCTCATTTCAAAATTTGTTATAGATAGACGTGTTTTACTGCAATTCTGAATAATGTGTCGTAAAATATAATCACTTAGAAATATAACCATTATGTTCGTTATAGCACTTAAAGCCGGATTCTGAGAATAAACAGCATTATTTCATTAGCATTTAGTTGCAGAATATACATGGCTATTGTGTACTAATACAATCATGATACTTTATAGAATATCTTTAATAGTAAAGGGAGAGAAAGTAAGAACATTACAAGACACGTTTTGGAAGATGAAAAGGTTTACTTTCAAAATGTTGTTACCATTTGAAATATATTACAATAGAGCTTTATATAACATTTAATATGTATAGAATATTTATTTTTATATCAGTGACTTACGGTGTTTATGTGTGTATGTCTGTGTGTTTGTATAATCTGGATATTACTGTACTTTGACCGCAAGAAATCCATGATACAGCCTAGAGCTTACCCCACAAATAAAGATATAAAAAAAAAAAAAAATCACGTTTGCCTGTTTTTGTAATAAGTCTCTTACAAAAAAAAAAAGAAGGATTTAAGAAAGGATAAAGAGGTAAAAAAAAAAAAAGTACGTAATACATAGACAAACACAAAAACATACTTGTACAGCATGTGGCATTTCTGTTATTATGCCTCTAAAGTTTAAGTGCTTTTGTTATCATATTTGATGACTTTTTAAGTATAACGAGAAAATGACTTATCACAGGAATAATCACTGAATATTATAAAAAGCATGGAAAACATTAAAAATAATGAATGGTTTATTGCTCAATCGATGAAGATCATAATACTTTCCTCCAATATCTGTATCCTTCAAAATATTTTTTTTCTTATTACTATTCCATTCCACCAACTCCTAATTTGATAAATATCTCGTTTCACATAATGTCCCATTTATGACAACAATAAAACGTTGTCCGAAGTCGTGAGAAGGGACAATTCGAAGAATTTATACCGTATTCATATTGTACGGAAATGATAATGTATATATATATATATATATATATATATATATATATATATATATATATATATATATATGCATATATATATCCTGTATGTATATATATATATGTATATATATATATATATATATATATATATATATATATATATATATATATATATATATATATATATATATATATATATATATGTATATATATATGTATATATAGGCATATATATATATCCTGTATGTATATATATATATATATATATATATATATATATATATATATATATATATATATGTGTGTAAGTTTATGTAACAGTAAGAGAAGTAAGGGAAATATTAAAAGTAATGAATAGAGGCAATTCAGCAGTATAAGATGGTCTACTTCTCTATTTAATAATGAATGTAGGAGATTTCACAATAGTAAAACTCGATGAACTTTACACAAAATGTCTGCTAGAATGCTGTATTACTAGAGCTTGGAAAATTTTGTTATCATTTAATTCACGAAAAAGGGAGACACAAAGATATGAAAAATTACTGCCCAATAAGTTTACTCTATATATAAAATATTTACAAATATCATTATCTGAATAATAGAAAGTCACCTGAACTTTAAATCAACCAAGAGAGCAAGAAGGCTTAAAGAAGCGGGTGTTCAACAACTGACCCAATTTTAAAGGGTTAAAGGTCACTCATGAATGGCAGAGGCAAGGGACAGTGACATTGCCCTAGCAACCAAGACAATGCCCTAGAGACTGACCATATATTATATGATCAGCGCTCAAGACTCCTCTCCACCCAAACTAGGACCAGGTAGGGCCAGGTAGTGGCTGCTGATGACTCAGCAGATAGACCTATAGGCTCCCCAAAACCCCACAACCATAGCTCACAAGGATGGTAAGGTTGCAGACACTTATGGCACTAACGAATCTGAGCGGAACTCGAACCACCGTCTGTCAAACACCAGAGACGTTACCAATCAGGCCACAACAACCCTTGTAATTATTCTGCTAACTGAAAAATTAACGGAGTATGACAAACCACTATAGATGGCATTTATAGACTATGAGAAAGCTTTTGATTTTGTCAAAATTTTAGCACCATTGTATGCCTTTCATATACAAGGAATAGATGAATCTTATGTGGGAACACTTGAAGACATCTATACAGGAAGTACAGTAATCTTAAAACTACATATGGTGAGAGAATTCCGATTGAGAAAGGAGGTACATAGAAGGACTGCATATATCCTAAATTATTCACAGCATGCCAACAAGAAGTTTTTAAAAGTTTAGATCAGGAAAATGTAGGAATTAACATTGTTGGCGAATACCTTACCAACTAAATATTTGCAGATGACATAGTTTTGTTTAGTGAATCATGAGAGGAATGGCAAAAGATGATAGAAGAATTGAATATAGAATGCAGAAATGTAGGACAGAAAATGAAAAAGAATATTACTGAATAATGTTCTATGAAAATGTCGAGACAACAAATAAGGGTTATGGACGAATCTCTAACGATTGTTAATGAATATACCGTACATACTTAGGACACAGTAAGTGTTTCCCCAGGACATGATATCGAAATTAAAAGAGGGATAAGCATGGGATGAAGAGCATTTGGTTAAGAAAATGAGATTTTGAAACGTAAAATGCCACATTCCATAAAACCAAAAAAAAGTATTTAATCATATGGTCCTACTAGTATTCGTTTATGCATCGGAAACTTGGAGCCTTACTAAAGCCTTACAACATAAGCTAGCTTCAGTGCAGAGCTATGAAAAGAATAATGATTAGAGTAACACTAAAAGACAGAAAAAGAGCAACATGGACACCAGAGCAAACTAAAGTTGAAGATATTCTAACAACATGTAAGAAAAAAAAATAGGTATGGTCAGGACATATAATGAGAATGACTGATAACAGATGGACGTTAAGGATAAGAAATAGGGGGATTGTAGAGAAGACGATGGATTGACGAGAAAAGAAGATTTGCGTGTATAAACTGGCATACAAAGACTATGAACAGACGAGAGTGGAAGGACATATATGAAGCCTTTATCCTGCAGTGGACTAGGAATGGTTGATGATAATATCTCTTCATTTATATATATATATATATATATATATATATATATATATATATATATATATATATATATATATATATATATATATACACATATAAATGATAAAACCAAAATCTCTCTCACCACTAGTCGCTTTTCTCCTGTGTAATCAAAGTGTGTTTTCGTGAAGAGGCATGAAAAATTAACCAGATACTTGATTAACCCCAATTTGACATGTTGTTGAAAAATGTCAACCATAAATAACTCGTGAAAAACCCATGGCAAATGAACCGAATGAATGAGTTGATGAAGGAATGTGGTGTTCCATCAGATGATTAACAAACAGTTTGTTAGAGATTATAAGTAAGATTCTTGGAGTAATAATGTTCTCAACATAAAATAGCTCATCACGGGCACCTGTAAAATGAATAGAGAGGTAGCAGGACCAACGCATTCTAGTAAATACCCTACACGTATTGTAGCATTTATCTTACTTTTTGTGACTTATATTATTTTCAAAAAAAATAGTTTGGAGATATTAAAGTCCCTCCTAATGCCTTTAGTATGTTCCCACAACTATACTGTTGTGCTACGCGGGTGTGTATATGGATAAGCATACTTTAAGAACCTCATCTTAATGTACTAACTTTCTATCCAAGTAAAGTATATACTTTACTTTGTCTTTGCATACTTCCAAACATTAAATGAGAGCAATAGCCATCTCTTTATTTTTCAAATAAGTGTCATCGGAAAACATAGCACGAATGGCTAATAAAACTTATCCAAATTTATGTGGTTTATTGAACATATAAAACCTCGTCAATATACGTAATAAACTATTTTTCCATCATGAACATATATATATTGGATATTCATAGACAACATAAAGAACTTAACATTCTTTCACTATGACGAAAATCTCGTCTAAGGAAAACTAATAAAAATACTCATTAAATTTTACAAACAAAGAAATATTCTTCCTCAACCACTGTCAGAAAATTACTTTTTTATTTCTTCCTTTTAGGAATAAAATTGATTTCATAGACAAATGCCCTTTCATGACAGCGGTTTTATGGATACCGTTATATCCACCACATGGAATCCAATTCCATGGGTTGCCTATCTCTTATTCTGATAGACTTCAAACATTGGTTTCCGATCTTCCAATAAGGGTCAGCCGATACAATCTTATTGCCACGCTATAGGGATATGCAGAAATAATCCGATTCGGAAAAGATAGGCATATAGGAAACTACAAAATTAATGAAGAGTAGTTGAGGTAGTTATTAATAGTCAGGTAGAATTTAGATATAACTCTTTAATGGGTGTTAATGTTTTTTTTTTTTTTTCATTATTATTATTATCTGATTCTCATCAATTTCGGTGCAAGTAATCAATTCATTGGCTAAACTCATCAAAAGATAGCCAGTTCCTTGTGATGAGCAGTGCCTATCTAACTGAGACGAGTGACCCCTACCAAAGTGGATGAGATTCTGGGCTCCGCATGAAACTAGAATAATTGGAAATCCCAGGCCTACATTGGCTGAGGACTATGAAGTAGGAAGTAGATGATGATTGGAGAAGTATTGATTTAAGAGCTGAAATAAGAGACGACTGGGGAAATCTAACCGAGGCCCTTTGCGTCAAAGCGTAGGAGGAAATAATGATGATCATGATGATGATGATGTGATGTATCCACCCTTGATCATTACAAGAAATTAGAAATGCCTGCCGGCCATGTGCATGTCGTAATCAATTCACTTAGAAAGATGTTATTAGTGTCTAAACCTAGAATTTTGGATTTGAGGAATACAATGGAAAGAAAACAAATAGCATAAAATCCCGTTTTATGTGCATTCTGTCCTAAGGTTGACATTTATTCAAGACAATTTTACATTTTTCTTGCATAAAAGATATATATGTAGCTTTATCTCCATAGGAGATAAATTTGTAAAATGTTTCTTAGTTCTAAATATAATCTGTCAAATTTAATGAAGACCAATTTATTTTTAGATAATAGCTGGACTTTAAAAAATAGTAATAATAGAGAAAAAAGACGCTAATGGTATTTTTGAGTTTACTGTGAAAAAAGATTGTAAAAAAAAAAAAACCCTGTCATGAAAGAAAGCCAGGAAATAATAGCATATTGTTTATCATTAAAACTTCGTTTTAATACTACTAAGTTGCAAAGAGCACAGAAGGCAGCTCATCTTGGCAAGGATCAGCACAACATAAAGTACGTCAAGGCAACTCTCATGATTTTCTGTGGAGTACTTGTTGTGAATATCTTTCATAAATCCAACTCCTTTAAAATTGATCAGCATGTTGGAGATCACGAACTGCGGACACAGTTCAGCATGGGCAAAATGTAAACTCTTAAAGCTAAGTATCATTCCAAATGTTTAATGTCTCTCTAAAATACATAGGCTTAAGCACCATTCATACCATCCAAGAAGACAAATAATAGAGTCATGTGCATAATGTATATATCAGTTTATATCGTTGCTGATACCAAATATCAATGTAAAAAAATTTTTTAATTAATGTAGGGTATTGCTCAAATTATTTACTCTGTAGGACATCCTCGGTGCAAACCGTTTAGGGAGGGATTACTTGTTCCTAAGAATTTGCACTACTTGGAACACCTGGCGAACAAGCTCATCCTAAAGTTTGACAGGATATTTCGTGTTACTAAGGTATAGCGAATAAAGTCACTTATGAGTTGAAGAGACTGCATGATAATAAACTGGTAAATGCTCACCATATCCTGCCAAAACCTGGTTTCTACCTTCAGTCTATTTTATGAGGCACTTTACCTGGTATCCAAAGTGTTTTGGTGGTATTTTGGTAACATCCTTGCCTGGTTATCGCCGGACTGAGGTTCGAGTCCCGTTCAAGCTCATTACTTCCTTTGGTATCTGCAACCCCACCATACTTGTGAGCTAAGGATGGGAATTCATGGGAGCCTATAGATCTATCTGCTGAGTCATCAACAGCCATTGCCTGGTCCTCTTGATTCTATCTTGGGTGGAGAGGGGGCTTGGGCGCGGATCATATGTATATATGGTCAGTATCTAGGTCATTATGCTCCTTGATAGGGCATAGTCACTGTCACTTGCTCCTGCCATTCATTAACGGCCTTTAAACCTTTAAAGGCCTCTATAAGTGTTGAACAGAAAACTGTACATGATAATGTGATCTCCAGAATTATGCTGGAAGAACTTGCCCTTTACACTGAAGAAACTCACCTTAAATAGGGCACGTTTTTTGTATTTAGACTTGCCAACTTAGGAAACCTACTGTAGATGAAAATAGAATGGAGCAGTCTGGAGTTCCATTGGACACGAGAGTATGTACAACAAGGTTGAACGAATGCATGCTATACCAGCTTTAAGGTCCAAGGTAACAGAGTAAAGGACGAGACGTCTTTTTGGTGTTTAATTATGGCATTCACAAAACACTTGGCAGAGTCACTGAGCAGGACTGTGCCTGTGAATTAGTTCATCTTGTTTGAGCAGCATAGATTGTTCGTCGATACATGTTTGAAGCCTACTCTTTCACTGGATCCATCAAGAAAGCATGGTAGCAGAATTCTGTTTCACCTGTGCTACAAGGCACTCCTAGACATGGCGCTGCATGGACGTGACATCAAAGTTCAAACAGTTGATCCTTCGCCACAGGCAGCTTTACCCATTGCACTCCTGAAATTCAGGTGTCAAGCATCGACAAAAACAGAAAATAGGCACCTTTCATGCGGGTACAAAGAATCAAAAACCTCCTTGCTAATGTACATTGCCCTGGTGTTGCGGGGTGACACTTGCAAGAAGAGACAAGTGGACAAGCTCTTTAGCCTATGTCTCAGTATCTCATATGCCTATGTCCTGCACCTGTCTGCAGAGATGGAAAACTGGGTATACCAGCTGTTCCGAGCAGAGCACCTCGTCACAGTTACAGCAGTGGACACCATCGACCACAGTTCTGGTTCCACTACATCAAGAGACTCGTTCCATTGAACAGGGATCTTTCTTATGCTATACACAATGTGTGCAAATGGAGTAGTGTTTTTAGCTCAACACTACCTGCCATCTCTGTTACTTCTCTGAAACAGGACAACTTTGCAGAGCATAGTAAGAAGGAGAATAAGTGGCTAGAGAACTTGAGAACTGTGACAATATCTGGATTGTAACCACTGAAGCAATCAGAAAGCATCATTGGCTGCATACAATGGAAAATCCAAGAGCCAAGTTAAGTTATCATCACATTGACTTCACTGTTTCCTCTGTTCCATGAGAGCACACATACATTCACATGGCTGAGACAATCACTGGATGTGGTCAGATATACCATTCAGCAACATAACCAATTGGCTGTTGTAGGCACACCAGGTCATTGAAGCTGTTTTCTACTCACTCCAACCATGCATATATGATAAGCACAGTACTATTGTGGATTTAATCAGCATACTGAGGATTTCAAAGACTGGTGCCATAAAGAAGAAAAAACTTCACAGTTTTGGTAATAAGTAATATCTGGAGTTCTCCAACTTAATCTATGTGCAATCTGAGAGGCAAATTTCAGTATATATTTAGATGCTCTAACTAACATTGCCCCGTGGTTCTTTATGCTGGACCATATACACTTAGCCAGATGGGTACCAGTCCATCTCTGTGATATAGGTGAGCTTCCACAACAACACCCAGAAATCTATTTTGTTCAAACCAGGCCACATCACAGTACAAAAGACCAAAAGGCCATTCTCAGCAATTTCTCTTGAGAAAACACACATCAGAATAATGACCATATTAATAGTGACAGAGGTGCTGTTGGGCCTTCCAGACAATCCTAGTGCTATGATGCACTGGATGGTAGCCAGACACAAGGTGGCTAAAGTTATCATTGAGTTTGAGGAGGAGACACGTCACCATGAAAGTAGGCCAATTCCACAGAAAGTATTTGCCAAAGATGTACATTCACTTGTACATACCATTGAAGAGGTGGGGAATCCTTCTGAGGAGATTATTGCGAATCCTGCCGTCTCTGAAGCAGTTTTTACAGTATAGAAAATTGGACAAGAACAGTTTAAGGGTTACTCAAATCATTACCTCATAAACAGAACCATAGCTATTGCTGAATCTATAAAGACTAACAAGTTCTCCCTCTTCTGAATGCCCGGAAGATCCGAAGTGTCAAAGGAAAGGCAACATCTATGAAGAATGATATAGTATTATTTGCCAACACCATGATGGGAACCATAACAAATTCCTCCATCATGAAAAACAAGCATGTCCTCCCACCCACGTTACCTGATTCTGACATTCATCACATTGATAGCAAAATCCAGAGGCTGGAGTGAAGACATTGCTAAAGCTCAGTTTGATAAACCTGCTGTCACTTCTGTTGTCCTGGAAGGCCCTGTCATTGTGCAGAATTTAAAACCTGGTCCTGTCAAGGAATTTGAAGAATATGGCCATGAAATGTTCCGGCCATATATCAATGGGTAACAGCATCATGCTATACACATCGAGCTTGTCTGGGATAGCTACAAAGATGGCTCTTTGAAGATGGTAACAAAGAAATAACAAAGAAAAGGAGTGTGACTCTATATGGTAAGCATCAGACTCATTGCAGGAAATTAGAAATTTCCTACATGCCAACAGTAAAAGTGGAGCTCATGACCTACATTCCTGCCGGTAAAATATATGTTACCCCTGATCAAAAGGTCAATGCATTCTCTACCTTTCACGCCAAGACTAGATGTGACACGGTATAAGTATTCATGAGGCATATCAGGAACTATGCCTGGCTTACATGGAACGTGTTTCCAGAACTCACAAATTCTCTGGTCACCCAGACCACCTAGCCAGTCAGCATCCAGGATGAAACAATACAATGCTTTGAAAAAAATTTGGTATTCCTCTATGAACGCACTTGTTCATATACAGATATCAGTGAGGACGGGAAGAAACTCTTTGTCAAGAAGAACTCCACTTATCACATCGTATCTACCTTCCGTGTGTTGGAAGAGCATGTCACCAGATCAGTCTCGTGTTCCCATCACCAACAAGCTGTGGCTAGCAAGATACAGATTATCGTTAGTGCGAACCGCTATGGGTCATGCTCCCTGAGGCTCCAGAAACCTACTTAAGGCTGGTTTCATGCTGCTGCAAAGAAGACTGTCAAAATTGATAGAAATGGAAAAAGGCTAATTCACAAAGCAGAAGACTGTGTACTTTTGAAGGAGAATGCCGACTACCAGATATTAGCCAAGCTTAAAATGTGCATTGCATCTAAATGTGCTTACTTCTTTAAACAAAGAGTGGAAGCAAATTCTTATTGTAATGGTCTTATAGTTTTGACTCTTTCCAAAGTCAGTAGTTACCAAGTAAAGTTATCAAAAAAGCTACTTAGTCCGATATTTTATGGTACCATTGGGAAATATGCATGAACCATGTGCATGTGTCCTGCTAAAATGGTAGTAGAAAGCAAATGTAGCCGATTCAAAATCCAGTCGGCAATAATGTTATTAAATTTCTTTTAAATATGTAATTATCACGATTACCAACTCCCTTTTTAAATTAGAGTAAAGTATGTAATCTATAACACACACCCCCCCAAAAAAATACTTATCATAAACCGACTGAATGGGATGAATATCAATGGCCTCAGGTTATCAAATAATTTACATTTTTCAGAAAACAGTTTCAGAAGAGTAGCCATTTATAAATAAAATTACTCTAAATTCTGGATATGCTTTTTTCATGGTCAATGTACTAAATTTTATATGTTCCTTAATC